>NW_027440223.1:0-195638 GCF_031893055.1 Leptodactylus fuscus
TTAATATACTGGAGGAGGAGGAGGGGGGCCCTGTAATATACTGGAGGAGGAGAAGGAGGCCCTGTAATTTACTGGAGGAGGAGGAGGGGGGCCCTGTAATATACTGGGAGGGAGGAGGGGGCCCTGTAATATACTGGAGGAGGAGGAGGGGGCCCTGTAATATACTGGAGGAGGAGGCCCTGTAATATACTGGAGGAGGGGGGCCCTGTAATATACTGGAGGGTGAAGGAGGCCCCTGTAATATACTGGAGGAGAAGGAGGCCCTGTAATATACTGGAGGAGGCGGGGGGCCCTGTAATGTACTGGAGGAGGAGGAGGGCCCTGTAATATACTGGAGGAGGCCCTGTAATATACTGGAGGAGGAGGAGGGGCCCTGTAATATACTGGAGGAGAAGGAGGCGCCCTGTAATATACTGGAGGAGGCGGGGGCACTGTAATATTACTGGAGGAGGAGGGGCCCTGTAATATACTGGAGGAGGAGGGGGGCCCTGTAATATACTGGAGGAGGAGGGGGGCCCTGTAATATACTGGAGGAGGGGGCCCTGTAATATACTGGAGGAGGAGGCCCTGTAATATACTGGAGGTGGGGGCCCTGTAATATACTGGAGGAGAAGGAGGCCCTGTAATGTACTGGAGGAGGAGGAGGCCCCTGTAATATACTGGAGGAGGAGGGGGGCCCTGTAATATACTGGAGGAGGAGGGGGCCCTGTAATATACTGGAGGAGGAGAGGGGCCCTGTAATATACTGGAGGAGGCCCTGTAATATACTGGAGGAGGCGGGGGGCCCCTGTAATGTACTGGAGGAGGAGGAGGGCCCTGTAATATACTGGAGAAGGAGGGGGCCCCTGTAATATACTGGAGGAGGAGGGGGCCCTTGTAATATACTGGAGGAGGCCCTGTAATATACTGAGAGGAGGGCGGGGGCCCTGTAAAGTACTGGAGGAGGAGGAGGCCCTGTAATATACTGGAGGTGGAGGGGGGCCCTGTAATATACTGGAGGAGGAGGGGGCCCTGTAATATACTGGAGGAGGAGGGGGCCCTGTAATATACTGGAGGAGGAGGCCCTGTAATATACTGGAGGAGGAGGCCCTGTAATGTACTGGAGGAGGAGGAGGAGGCCCTGTAATGTACTGGAGGAGGAGGAGGAGAGCCCTGTAATGTACTGGAGGAGGAGGAGGGGGGGCCCTGTAATGTACTGGAGGAGGAGGAAGGCCCTGTAATATACTGGAGGAGGAGGAGGGGGGCCCTGTAATATACTGGAGGAGGAGGAGTCCCTGTAATATACTGGAGGAGGGAGGGGGGCCCTGTAATATACTGGAGGAGGAGGAGGGGGCCCTGTAATATACTGGAGGAGGGGGCCCTGTAATATACTGGAGGAGGAGGCCCTGTAATATACTGGAGGTGGGGGCCCTGTAATATTACTGGAGGAGGAGGAGGGTGCCCTGTAATGTACTGGAGGAGGAGGAGGGGGGCCCTGTAATATACTGGAGGAGGAGAAGGAGGGCCCTGTAATTTACTGGAGGAGGAGGAGGAGGGGGCCCTGTAATATACTGGAGGAGGCGGGGGCCCTGTAATGTACTGGGAGGAGGAGGAGGCCCCTGTAATATACTGGAGGATGAGGGGGCCCTGTAATATACTGGAGGAGAAGGGAGGCCCTGTAATATACTGGAGGAGGCGGGGGCCCTGTAATGTACTGGAGGAGAAGGAGGCCCTGTAATATACTGGAGGAGGCGGGGGCCCTGTAATGTACTGGAGGAGGAGGAGGCCCTGTAATATACTGGAGGAGGAGGGGGGCCCTGTAATTATACTGGAGGAGGCCCTGTAATATACTGGAGGAGGAGGGGGCCCTGTAATATACTGGAGGAGGAGGGGGCCCTGTAATATACTGGAGGAGGAGGGGGGCCCTGTAATATACTGGAGGAGGCCCTGTAATATACTGGAGGAGGAGGCCCTGTAATGTACTAGAGGAGGAGGGAGGAGGCCCTTGTAATGTACTGGAGGAGGAGGAGGAGGCCCTGTAATGTACTGGAGGAGGGAGGAGGAGGCCCTGTAATGTACTGGAGGAGGAGGAGGGGGCCCTGTAATATACTGGAGGAGGAGGAGGGGGCCCTGTAATATACTGGAGGAGGAGGCCCTGTAATATACAGGAGGAGGAGGGGGCCCTGTAATATACTGGAGGAGGAGGCCCTGTAATATACTGGAGGAGGGCGGGGGGCCCTGTAATATACTGGAGGAGGAGGCCCTGTAATATACTGGAGAGGAGGAGGAGGCCCTGTAATATACTGGAGGAGGAGGAGGAGGGGGCCCTGTAATATACTACTGGAGGAGGGGGAGGCCCTGTAATATACTGGAGGAGGAGGAGGGGGGCCCTGTAATGTACTGGAGGAGGAGGCCCTGTAATATACTGGAGGAGAGGCGGGGGGCCCTGTAATATACTGGAGGAGGGGGAGGCCCTGTAATATACTGGAGGGGGAGGGCCCTGTAATATACTGGGAGGAGGAGGGAGCCCTGTAATATACTGGAGGAGGAGGAGGGGGCCCTGTAATATACTGGAGGAGGAGGAGGGGGCCCTGTAATATACGGGAGGAGGAGGAGGCCCTGTAATATACTGGAGTGGGCCCTGTAATATACTGGAGGAGGAGGCCCTGTAATATACTGGAGGAGGGACGGGGACCCTGTAATATACTGGAGGAGGCCCTGTAATATACTGGAGGAGGGAGGAGGAGGCTCTGTAATATACTGGAGGAGGAGGAGGAGGAGGCGCCTGTAATATACTGGAGGAGGAGGAGGAGGCCCTGTAATATACTGGAGGAGGAGGGGGCCCTGTAATATACTGGAGGAGGAGGAGGGGGACCTGTAATATACTGGAGGAGGAGGAGGGGGCCCTGTAATATACTGGAGGAGGAGGAGAGGCCCCTGTAATATACTGAAGGAGGAGGGGGCCCTGTAATATACTGGAGGAGGGGGCCCCTGTAAATATACTGGAGGAGGAGGGGGCCCTGTAATATACTGGAGGAGGAGGAGGGGTCCCTGTAATATACTGGAGGAGGGGGGCCCTGTAATATACTGGAGGAGGAGGAGGCCCCTGTAATATACTGGAGGAGGAGAGGGGGCCCTGTAATATACTGGAGGAGGCCCTGTAATATACTGGAGGAGGCGGGGGGCCCTGTAATGTACTGGAGGAGGAGGAGGCCCTGTAATATACTGGAGGAGGAGGGGCCCTGTAATATACTGGAGGAGGAGGGGGCCCTGTAATATTACTGGAGAGGAGGAGGGGGCCCTGTAATATACTGGAGGAGGCCCTGTAATATACTGGAGGAGGATGCCGCTGTAATGTACTGGAGGAGGAGGCCCTGTAATGTACTGGAGGAGGAGGAGGAGGGGGCCCTGTAATATACTGGAGGAGGAGGAGGCCCTGTAATATACTGGAGGAGGAGGAGGCCCTGTAATATACTGGAGGAGGAGGGGGGCCCTGTAATATACTGGAGGAGGAGGAGGGGGCCCTGTAATATACTGGAGGAGGGGGCCCTGTAATATACTGGAGGAGGGGGCCCTGTAATATACTGGAGGAGGAGGCCCTGTAATATGCTGGAGGTGGGGGGCCCTGTAATATACTGGAGGAGAAGGAGGCCCTGTAATATACTGGAGGAGGAGGAGGGGGCCCTGTAATATACTGGAGGAGGAGAAGGAGGCCCTGTAATTTACTGGAGGAGGAGGAGGGGGCCCTGTAATATACTGGAGGAGAAGGAGGCCCTTGTAATGTACTGGGAGGAGGCGGGGGCCCTGTAATGTACTGGAGGAGGAGGAGGCCCTGTAATATACTGGAGGAGGAGGGGGCCCTGTAATATACTGGAGGAGGAGGGGGCCCTGTAAATATACTGGAGGAGGAGGGGGGCCCCTGTAATATACTGGAGGAGAAGGAGGCCCTGTAATATACTGGAGGAGGCGGGGGGCCCTGTAATGTACTGGAGGAGAAGGAGGCCCTGTAATATACTGGAGGAGGCGGGGGCCCTGTAATGTACTGGAGGAGGAGGAGGCCCTGTAATATACTGGAGGAGGAGGGGGCCCTGTAATATACTGGAGGAGGCCCTGTAATATACTGGAGGAGGAGGCCCTGTAATGTACCTGGAGGAGGAGGAGGAGGCCCTGTAATGTACTGCAGGAGGGGGCCCTGTAATATACTGGAGGAGGAGGAGGCCCTGTAATATACTGGAGGAGGAGGAGGAGGGAGCCCTGTAATATACTGGAGGGAGGAGGCCCTGTAATATACTGGAGGAGGAGGCCCTGTAATATACAGGAGGAGGAGGGGGGCCCTGTAATATACTGGAGGAGGAGGCCCTGTAATATACTGGAGGAGGCGGGGGGCCCCTGTAATATACTGGAGGAGGAGGCCCCTGTAATATACTGGAGGAGGAGGAGGCCCTGTAATATACTGGAGGAGGAGGAGGCCCTGTAATATACTGAAGGAGGAGGAGGGGGCCCTGTAATATACTGGAGGAGGGGGGAGGCCCTGTAATATACTGGAGGAGGAGGAGGGGGGCCCTGTAATGTACTGGAGGAGGAGGGCCCTGTAATATACTGGAGGAGGCGGGGGGCCCCTGTAATATACTGGAGGAGGAGGCCCTGTAATATACTGGAGGAGGAGGGGGAGGCCCTGTAATATACTGGAGGAGGAGGGGTCCCTGTAATATACTGGAGGAAGAGGCCTTGTAATATACTGGAGGAGGAGGAGGAGGCCCTGTAATATACTGGAGTGGGCCCTGTAATATACTGGAGGAGGAGGCCCTGTAATATACTGAAGGAGGAGGAAGGGGACCCCTGTAATATACTGGAGGAGGCCCTGTAATATACTGGAGGAGGAGGAGGAGGCCCTGTAATATACTGGAGGAGGAGGAGGAGAGCCCTGTAATATACTGGGAGGAGGAGGGGGGCCCTGTAATATACTGGAGGAGGAGGAGGAGGGGACCTGTAATATACTGGAGGGAGAAGGAGGCCCTGTAATATACTGGAGGAGGAGGAGGGGGCCCTGTAATATACTGGAGGAGGAGGAGGCCCTGTAATATACTGAAGGAGGAGGGGGCCCTGTAATATACCGGAGGAGGGGGGCCCCTGTAATATACTGGAGGAGAAGGAGGCCCTGTAATATACTGGAGGAGGAGGAGGCCCTGTAATATACTGGAGGAGGAGGAGGCCTTGTAATATACTGGAGGAGGAGGAGGAGGGCCCTGTAATATACTGGAGGAGGAGGAGGCCCTGTAATATACTGGAGGAGAAGGAGGAGGCCCTGTAATATACTGGAGGAGGAGGAGGAGGCCCTGTAATATACTGGAGGAGGAGGGGGCCCTGTAATATACTGGAGGAGGAGGAGGGGGGACCTGTAATATACTGGAGGAGAAGGAGGCCCTGTAATATACTGGAGAGGAGGAGGAGGGGGCCCTGTAATATACTGGAGGAGGAGGAGGCCCTGTAATATACTGAAGGAGGAGGGGGCCCTGTAATATACCGAGAGGAGGGGGCCCTGTAATATACTGGAGGAGAAGGAAGCCCTGTAATATACTGGAGGAGGAGGAGGCCCTGTAATATTACTGGAGGAGGAGGAGGCCTTGTAATATACTGGAGGAGGAGGAGGAGGCCCTGTTAATATACTGGAGGAGGAGGAGGCCCTGTAATATACTGGAGGAGAAGGAGGCCCTGTAATATACTGGAGGAGAAGGAGGGCCCTGTAATATACTGGAGGAGGAGGAGGCCCTGTAATATACTGGAGGAGGAGGGGGCCCTGTAATATACTGGGAGGAGGAGGAGGGGGGGACCTGTAATATACTGGAGGAGGAGGAGGCCCTGTAATATACTGGAGGAGGAGGAGGGGGGCCCTGTAATATACTGGAGGAGGAGGAGAGGCCTTGTAATATACTGAAGGAGGAGGGGGGCCCTGTAATATACTGGAGGAGGAGGGGGCCCTGTAATATACTGGAGGAGGAGGAGGGGGCCCTGTAATATACTGGAGGAGGGGGCCCTGTAATATACTGGGAGGAGGAGGAGGCCTTGTAATATACTGGAGGAGGAGGGCCCTGTAATATACTGGAGGGAGGAGGGGGCGGGCCCTGTAATATACTGGAGGAGGGGGCCCTGTAATATCCTGGAGGAGGAGGAGGAGGCCCTGTAATATACTGGAGGAGGAGGGGGCCCTGTAATATACTGGAGGAGGAGGAGGCCCTGTAATATACTGGAGGAGGAGGAGGGGGGCCCTGTAATATACTGGAGGAGGAGGAGGGGGGCCCTGTAATATACTGGAGGAGGGAGGAGGCCCTGTAATATACTGAAGGAGGAGGGGGCCCTGTAATATACTGGAGGAGGAGGGGGCCCTGTAATATACTGGAGCGAGGGAGGAGGGGGTCCCTGTAATATACTGGAGGAGGGGGCCCTGTAATATACTGGAGGAGGAGGAGGCCTTGTAATATACTGGAGGAGGAGGAGGAGGCCCTGTAATATACTGTAGGTGGGTGTTGCTCTGATTTTTCTCCATTGGTCTTCTCTCGCAGGTCATGTACAGGGTCATCCAGGTGGCAGAGGGTCAACTTGATGGCCCAGACCGGAGGGCTCGGGTGCCATCAGTGGGTTTCCAGCAGCTCAGTCCCATGACTCAGGTGAGTCCCGGCCGCTCTCTCGTGCAATGTTTCATGTGAGGTTGAAATTTAATGCCCCCCTCACCCCACAGGCCGTCATCCAAGGAGCGTTTACCAGCGAGGATGCCGGGGAGAGTGAGGCCGCCACAGAGACCCCACTACACCTATTTTCCCCACCGCTGCGGTGGCCGACACCAGCACATCGGTCGGAGCAGGAGCCACCCGCCACCACTGTGGTCACTACACAGAACAGTGAAGCCCTACTGGGCCAGGCGGCATCCACCGGTACGGGTAAGACCTGGCGGTGCCATCACATGACTGTTGCCGGCACACACTGTACTCCTCCACATTCTCCTCACAGGTCAGTTCTTTGTCATGATGTCTCCTCAAGACGTCCTGCAGGGGGGAGCTCAGCGATCCATAGCACCTCGGACTCACCCCTACTCCCCGTGAGTACCTGCCATGTGGTCCTGGGGTTCATATATTTAGAAGGTCTTAGTAATGGGGATAGGACTTGTGTCCTTACAGGAAATCAGACGGTCCCCGGCACCACACGTGACGAGAAAAGAAGAGAGCGCAGCACAATGAAGGTGAGGCCTAGTACTGCTGTGCCCCTCCTCTAGGGGGGCGTCCTGTACCTTCTAGGGTAACCCTATATCTGGATATCCCTTATATCAGGGTAACCCTATATCTGTATCTTCACAGTGGAACGTCGACGTCGGGATAAGATCAACAACTGGATTGTTCAGCTCTCCAAGATCATCCCGGACTGCTCCATGGAGAACACAAAGTCTGGTCAGGTGTGTGCGACTCTACCATTGCAGGGGAGGTGATGGGGAGGAGCCGCAGAGTGTCGGGGAGGTGATGGGGAGGAGCCGCAGAGTGTCGGGGAGGTGATGGGGAGGAGCCGCAGAGTGTCGGGGAGGTGATGGGGAGGAGCCGCAGAGTGATGGGGAGGAGCTGCAGATTATTGGATGAGGTGATGGGGAGGAGCCGCAGAGTGTCGGGAAGGTGATGGGGAGGAGCCGCAGAGTGTCGGGGAGGTGATGGGAGGAGCCGCAGAGTGTCGGGGAGGGTGACGGGGAGGAGCCGCAGAGTGTCGGGGAGGTGATGGGGAGGGAGCCGCAGAGTGTCCGGGGAGGTGATGGGGAGGAGCCGCAGAGTGTCGGGGAGGGTGATGGGGAGGAGCCGCAGAGTGTCGGGGAGGTGATTGGGGAGGACACACCAGCGTGTCGGGGGAGGTGATGGCGAGGGAGCCGCGCAGAGTGTCGGGGAGGTGATGGGGAGGAGCCGCAGAGTGTCGGAGGAGGTGATGGCGAGGACACACAGCGTGTCGGGGAGGTGATGGGGAGGAGCCGCAGAGTGTCGGGGAGGTGATGGCGAGGAGCCGCAGAGTGTCGGGGAGGTGATGGCGAGGAGCCGCAGAGTGTCGGGGAGGTGATGGGGGAGGGACACACAGCGTGTCGGGAGGTGATGGCGAGGACACACAGCGTGTCGGGGAGGTGATGGCGAGGACACACAGCGTGTCGGGGAGGTTGATGGCGAGGACACGCAGAGTGTCGGGGAGGTGATGGCGAGGAGCCGCAGAGTGTCGGGGAGGTGATGGGGAGGAGCCGCAGAGTGTCGGGGAGGTGATGGGGAGGAGCCGCAGAGTGTCGGGGAGGTGATGGCGAGGACACGCAGAGTGTCAGGGAGGTGATTGGCGAGGACACGCAGAGGTGTCAGGGGAGGTGATGGGGAGGAGCCGCAGAGTGTCGGGTGAGGTGATGGCGAGGAGCCGCAGAGTGTCGGGGAGTGATGGGGAGGGAGCCGCAGAGTGTCGGGGAGGTGATGGGGGAGGAGCCGCAGAGTGTCGGGGAGGTGATGGCGAGGGACACGCAGAGTGTCAGGGGAGGTGATGGGCGAGGACACGCAGAGTGTCGGGGGAGGTGATGGGGAGGAGCCGGCAGAGTGTCGGGGAGGGTGATGGCGAGGAGCCGCAGAGTGTCGGAGGAGGTGATGGGGAGGAGCCGCAGAGTGTCGGGGAGGTCGATGGGGAGGACACCCATCATCTGTTTCCTAGGTTGGCATAACTCTCAGACCCCCCTACCCATGACTAGTCTGTCAGATCCTCATGTTACATCTTGTCTCCGTCTTGTAGAGTAAGGGTGGCATCCTCTCTAAAGCCTGTGACTACATCCAGGAATTGCGCCAGGGGAACCTGCGCCTGTGTCCGAGGAGCTGCAGAATGTGGAGCAGCTGCAGATGGACAATGAGGTGCCTGCGGCAGCAGGTGAGCGGCGTGGGCAGGGGGAGGCGAGGTGGGGGAGGGACACCATGGTGACTGTTTCACATTTCCCTTAGGTGGAGGAGCTGAAGAACAAGAACCTGATTCTCCGAGCTCAGCTTCGACATCACGGGGTGGAAAATTGTCATTAAGAATGACGCCCGCTGACGGAGCTGCCCTTGGAGGTCCAGATCAATGGACAGCGGGACCAAGAGTTCCCAGCCTGCAACGAGTGTCCCTGGCCACATGTATGATAGCGCACTGTAAATACGCCCGGAGGAGACTCGTGGGACGAGCTGTAGAAAATGTATATTTTGTCACTTTTTTGTACTTGTCGTTGTGCTGACTCCGCCCTCTCTCTGCTCGGCGCTGACCGTGGCTGTCACTTTGTTTTTATTAGATTGAATTGTGCTGTACAGTCCCTGCCGCTTCCTGTTCTCATTGAGGACTCCGCCTCCATATGGTACACAACCAATTGTAACCTAGATGACAGGGCTGTGACATAAAACATTACAATCAAATACACTGGAACATCTGGTGCTGCATCGGGTGCGGGGGGACTCTCAAAACATAAGTAGGGCCGGCTGTAGCAATGTGTTAGTGTGACCGCTCTTACCGTGGGCCGGCTGTACCAATGTGTTAGCAGTGTGACCGCTCTTACCGTGGGCCGGCTGTAGCAATGTGTTAGTGTGGACCGCTTCTTACCGTGGGCCGGCTGTACCAATGTGTTAGCAGTGGTGACCGCTCTTACCGTGGGCCGGCCGTACCAATGAGTTAGGCAGTGTGAACCGCTCTTACCGTGGGCCGGCTGTACCAATGAGTTAGCAGTGTGACCGCTCTTACCGTGGTCCGGCTGTACCAATGTGTTAGCAGTGTGACCGCTCTTACCGTGGGCCGGCTGTAGCAATGTGTTAGTGTGACCGCTCTTACCGTGGGCCGGCTGTACCAATGAGTTAGCAGTGTGACCGCTCTTACCGTGGTCCGGCTGTACCAATGAGTTAGCAGTGTGACCGCTCTTACCGTGGGCCGGCTTGTACCAATGTGTTAGCGGTGTGACCGCTCTTACCGTGGGCCGACTGTAGCAATGTGTTAGTGTGACCGCTCTTACCGTGGGCCGGCTGTACCAATGAGTTAGCAGTGTGACCGCTCTTACCGTGGCCGGCTGTACCAATGAGTTAGCAGTGTGACCGCTCTTACCGTGGGCCGGCTGTACCAATGTGTTAGCAGTGTGACCGCTCTTACCGTGGGCCGGCTGTACCAATGTGTTAGCAGTGTGACCGCTCTTACCGTGGGCCGGCTGTAACCAATGTGTTTAGCAGTGTGACCCGCTCTTACGTGGTCCGACTGTAGCAATGTGTTAGTGTGACCGCTCTTACGTGGGCCGGCTGTACCAATGAGTTAGCAGTGTGACCGCTCTTACCGTGGGCCGGCTGTACCAATGTGTTAGCAGTGTTGACCGCTCTTACCGTGGTCCGGCTGTACCAATGAGTTAGCAGTGTGACCGCTCTTACCGTGGGCCGGCTGTACCAATGTGTTAGCAGTGTGACCGCTCTTACCGTGGTCCGGCTGTACCCAATGAGTTAGCAGTGTGACCGCTCTTACCGTGGGCCGGCTGTACCAATTGTGTTAGCAGTGTGACCGCTCTTACCGTGGTCCGGCTGTACCAATGAGTTAGCAGTGTGACCGCGTCTTACCGTGGGCCGGCTGTAGCAATGTGTTAGTGTGACCGCTCTTACCGTGTGGCCGGCTTGTACCAATGCGTTAGCAGGTGTGACCGCTCTTACCGTGGGCCGGCTGTACCAATGCGTTAGCAGTGTGACCGCTCTTACCGTGGTCCGGCTGTACCAATGAGTTAGCAGTGTGACCGCTCTTACCGTGGGCCGGCTGTACCAATGTGTTAGCAGTGTGACCGCTCTTACCGTGGTCCGGCTGTACCAAATGAGTTAGCAGTGTGACCGCTCTTACGTGGGGCCGGCTGTACCAATGTGTTAGCAGTGTGACCGCTCTTACCGTGGGCCGGCTGTACCAATGTGTTAGCAGTGTGACCGCTCTTACCGTGGTCCGGCTGTACCAATGTGTTAGCAGTGTGACCGCTTCTTACCGTGGGCCGGCTGTACCAATGTGTTAGCAGTGTGACCGCTTCTTACCGTGGGCCGGCTGTACCAATGAGTTAGCAGTGTGACCGCTCTTACCGTGGGCCGGCTGTACCAATGTGTTAGCAGTGTGACCGCTCTTACCGTGGGCCGGCTGTACCAATGTGTTAGCAGTGTTCACTGCTCTTACCGTGGGGCCGGCTGTACCAATGTGTTAGCAGTGTGACCGCTCTTACCGTGGGCCGGCTGTACCAATGTGTTAGCAGTGTGACCGCTCTTACCGTGGGCCGGCGTCAGGTCACATAGAGGGATAATAGGCACATCCTGCTTTAGCCCCGGCTGATAACAGAGAACACAGAGTGCGGAGAAAGGATAGAAAACCCTCTTTATAGTGGGGGAAGGGTACAAATGGTTTCCTCCTGGATTGTCTGCTCCGGGCTGCACTGCCCTCATTGTCCTGCGTCTCTAGAGCTGGGAGAGCCGAACAGGATGCCTCACTGGCCCTTTGTAGGTCCTAGGGCCACAGCAGTATGGCCTGGAGGCTTAGACCAGGTAACCAGAGTGCACGGAGTAGATTGAGGAGTGCAGAGCGGGACCTGGATTCTCTTCGCTGCCTGTAAGGCTCTCTTCTGAGTTGCTTGTGGACTCCTCCAATCCTGGGCCTTGTTGCCTACTGGTGGTGGACACCTCTAGGGTGGGACAGATGGGGGCTTGATGCTGCTGCCACACTGTACAGGATGTGAGGAAGCCTTCTGCTGGACATGGAGCTTCTGGTCAAATGGTGCTGTCCAGAAGACAGATTGTCCACAACTGTGGAGAATGACATACTAGTGTAAGAAAGAGAAGTGAAGCCCCTCAAGAACAACTGCCTAGAAAGCACAGGAAATGTAGCGGGTGCCAGTGGTCCCCACCAAATCACAAATGGCATGTGGTACTTTGCAGGGCTTAAACTTTGACTTGCTTTTCTGCACCTCCTCGAGGCCGTCTCTATTTGCAACCTCTGCACCTTCTCTAAGCAATTTTCCCATCCACCATCACTTCACCTTGAGACTGTACCCATCCACAACCTTTGCAACCTCTTCAAGACCCTCCCTTCTGCCATCACTGTACTACCATGAGACTCTCTCCCCATCTTCCACCTCTGCACCTCATCGAGACTCTCCCCACCAGTTCATCTCTGCACCTCCTTGACACTATCCCTATCTTCCATCTCTACACCTCCTTGAGACTCTCCCCATCTGCCGTTGCTGTACCACCTTGAGACTGCCCCATGCGCCACGTTTTTGAGTTTCTCCCCATCTTCCCCCCTCTTTATCTCCTCTATGCTGTTCCCATCTGCCATCTCTGCACCTCCTCGAGACTCTCCCCATCAGTCATCTCTGCACCTCATCGAGACTCTCCCCATCAGTCATCTCTGCACCTCATCGAGACTCTCCCCATCAGTCATCTCTGCACCTCATCGAGACTCTCCCCATCAGTCATCTCTGCACCTCATCGAGACTCTCCCCCATCAGTCATCTCTGCACCTCATCGAGACTCTCCCCATCAGTCATCTCTGCACCTCATCGAGACTCTCCCCATCAGTCATCTCTGCAACCTCATCGAGACTCTCCCCATCAGTCATCTCTGCACCTCATCGAGACTCTCCCCATCAGTCATCTCTGCACCTCCTCGAGACTCTCCCCATCAGTCATCTCTGCAACCTCATCGAGACTCTCCCCATCAGTCATTCTCTGCACCTCCTCGAGACTCTCCCCATCAGTCATCTCTGCACCTCCTCGAGACTCTCCCCATCAGTCATCTCTGCACCTCCTCGAGACTCTCCCCATCAGTCATCTCTGCACCTCATCGAGACTCTCCCCATCAGTCATCTCTGCACCTCATCGAGACCCCCCCCCCCATCTGCTGTCACTATACCACCTTGAGATTGCCCAGGCACCACGTTTTTGAGTTTCTCCCCATCTGCCATCTCTGCATGTCCTCGAGACTCTCGCCATCACTCATCTCTGCACCTCCTCGAGACTCTCCCCATCTGCCATCTCTGCATCTCCTTGACACTATCCCCATCTTCGACTTCTACACCTCATCGAGACTCTCCCCATCAGTCATCTCTGCACCTCATCGAGACTCTCCCCATCAGTCATCTCTGCACCTCATCGAGACTCTCCCCATCAGTCATCTCTGCACCTCATCGAGACTCTCCCCATCAGTCATCTCTGCACCTCATCGAGACTCTCCCCATCAGTCATCTCTGCACCTCATCGAGACTCTCCCCCATCAGTCATCTCTGCACCTCATCGAGACTCTCCCCATCAGTCATCTCTGCACCTCATCGAGACTCTCCCCATCAGTCATCTCTGCACCTCATCGAGACTCTCCCCATCAGTCATCTCTGCACCTCATCGAGACTCTCCCCATCAGTCATCTCTGCACCTCATCGAGACTCTCCCCATCAGTCATCTCTGCACCTCATCGAGACTCTCCCCATCAGTCATCTCTGCACCTCATCGAGACTCTCCCCATCAGTCATCTCTGCACCTCATCGAGACTCTCCCCCATCAGTCATCTCTGCACCTCATCGAGACTCTCCCCATCAGTCATCTCTGCACCTCATCGAGACTCTCCCCATCAGTCATCTCTGCACCTCATCGAGACTCTCCCCATCAGTCATCTCTGCACCTCATCGAGACTCTCCCCATGCAGTCATCTCTGCACCTCATCGAGACTCTCCCCCATCAGTCATCTCTGCACCTCATCGAGACTCTCCCCATCAGTCATCTCTGCACCTCCTCGAGACTCTCCCCCATCAGTCATCTCTGCACCTCCTCGAGACTCTCCCCCATCAGTCATCTCTGCACCTCATCGAGACTCTCCCCATCAGTCATCTCTGCACCTCCTCGAGACTCTCCCCATCAGTCATCTCTGCACCTCATCGAGACCCCCCCCATCTGCTGTCACTATACCACCTTGAGATTGCCCCAGGCACCACGTTTTTGAGTTTCTCCCCATCTGCCATCTCTGCATGTCCTCGAGACTCTCGCCATCACTCATCTCTGCACCTCCTCGAGACTCTCCCCATCTGCCATCTCTGCATCTCCTTGACACTATCCCCATCTTCGACTTCTACACCTCATCGAGACTCTCCCCATCAGTCATCTCTGCACCTCATCGAGACTCTCCCCATCAGTCATCTCTGCACCTCATCGAGACTCTCCCCATCAGTCATCTCTGCACCTCATCGAGACTCTCCCCATCAGTCATCTCTGCACCTCATCGAGACTCTCCCCATCAGTCATCTCTGCACCTCATCGAGACTCTCCCCATCAGTCATCTCTGCACCTCATCGAGACTCTCCCCATCAGTCATCTCTGCACCTCATCGAGACTCTCCCCATCAGTCATCTCTGCACCTCATCGAGACTCTCCCCATCAGTCATCTCTGCACCTCATCGAGACTCTCCCCATCAGTCATCTCTGCACCTCATCGAGACTCTCCCCATCAGTCATCTCTGCACCTCATCGAGACTCTCCCCATCAGTCATCTCTGCACCTCATCGAGACTCTCCCCATCAGTCATCTCTGCACCTCATCGAGACTCTCCCCATCAGTCATCTCTGCACCTCATCGAGACTCTCCCCATCAGTCATCTCTGCACCTCATCGAGACTCTCCCCATCAGTCATCTCTGCACCTCATCGAGACTCTCCCCATCAGTCATCTCTGCACCTCATCGAGACTCTCCCCATCAGTCATCTCTGCACCTCATCGAGACTCTCCCCATCAGTCATCTCTGCACCTCATCGAGACTCTCCCCATCAGTCATCTCTGCACCTCATCGAGACCCCCCCCCATCTGCTGTCACTATACCACCTTGAGATTGCCCCAGGCACCACGTTTTTGAGTTTCTCCCCATCTGCCATCTCTGCATGTCCTCGAGACTCTCGCCATCACTCATCTCTGCACCTCCTCGAGACTCTCCCCATCTGCCATCTCTGCATCTCCTTGACACTATCCCCATCTTCGACTTCTACACCTCATCGAGACTCTCCCCATCAGTCATCTCTGCACCTCATCGAGACTCTCCCCATCAGTCATCTCTGCACCTCATCGAGACTCTCCCCATCAGTCATCTCTGCACCTCATCGAGACTCTCCCCATCAGTCATCTCTGCACCTCATCGAGACTCTCCCCATCAGTCATCTCTGCACCTCATCGAGACTCTCCCCATCAGTCATCTCTGCACCTCATCGAGACTCTCCCCATCAGTCATCTCTGCACCTCATCGAGACTCTCCCCATCAGTCATCTCTGCACCTCATCGAGACTCTCCCCATCAGTCATCTCTGCACCTCATCGAGACTCTCCCCATCAGTCATCTCTGCACCTCATCGAGACTCTCCCCATCAGTCATCTCTGCACCTCATCGAGACTCTCCCCATCAGTCATCTCTGCACCTCATCGAGACTCTCCCCATCAGTCATCTCTGCACCTCATCGAGACTCTCCCCATCAGTCATCTCTGCACCTCATCGAGACTCTCCCCATCAGTCATCTCTGCACCTCATCGAGACTCTCCCCATCAGTCATCTCTGCACCTCATCGAGACTCTCCCCATCAGTCATCTCTGCACCTCATCGAGACTCTCCCCATCAGTCATCTCTGCACCTCATCGAGACTCTCCCCATCAGTCATCTCTGCACCTCATCGAGACTCTCCCCATCAGTCATCTCTGCACCTCCTCGAGACTCTCCCCACAGTCATCTCTGCACCTCCTCGAGACTCTCCCCATCAGTCATCTCTGCACCTCATCGAGACTCTCCCCATCAGTCATCTCTGCACCTCATCGAGACTCTCCCCAACAGTCATCTCTGCACCTCATCGAGACTCTCCCCATCAGTCATCTCTGCACCTCATCGAGACTCTCCCCATCAGTCATCTCTGCACCTCATCGAGACTCTCCCCATCAGTCATCTCTGCACCTCATCGAGACTCTCCCCATCAGTCATCTCTGCACCTCATCGAGACTCTCCCCATCAGTCATCTCTGCACCTCATCGAGACTCTCCCCATCAGTCATCTCTGCACCTCATCGACACTCTCCCCATCTTCCATCTCTGCACCTCCTGGAGACTCTCCCCATCTGCCGTTGCTGTACGACCTTGAGACTGCCCCATGTTTCTCCCCATCTCCCCCATCTTTATCTCCTCTAGGCTGTTCCCATCTGCCACCTCTACACTTCTTCGAGACTTTCCCCACCAGTACCTGTGCACTTCTTCCTGCCACTTTCCTCGGCTTTGCTGGTGTAGACACAAAACCAAGATGAAGAGCGCCAAGAGAACCAGTCCCATTATGAGAGTGATTGTGATCGCTGCAAAAATCCCCATTGATCCCAGGCCACCTGGAACACAGATAAGAGTCCACATGGCTCCTGGCACACCACATCCAATTCTCATCAATGTAGCTCAGGGACACAGACCTACACGTATGTAAAGCTCCACGGCACACGTCTGGGATCCCAGCTGGTTGGTGACGGTACATCGGTAGAGGCCAGAAGTCTCTGATGTGAGGTTTGTCAGCATGGTGGAGGCGTGATACTCTGCAGGGACAGTAGTGGGGTCAGGGTTAGAATGAGTGGGACTCGCACTGTAGTTCAGTTCTTAGTCCTCGACGTGTTACCTGAGAACGACAATGCAGGGAGGAGCAGAAAAACCGCACATGTGACTGATGCTGAAGGCTTACCTATAACCTTTACCTACCCTGGTGGTCCCACTGCAGCATAGCAATGGCTTAACTTCAATAGTAACGGTTAATTAGTACAATCAGCCGCTTCGTAATCTGCCGCAACTTTGGCTGCGACTATCCTGCCAACCTGCACCATCAAAAGATGAGCCATCTGGAGACAACAGGAGACGTGCCGAGATGCTTACAGCTGCCCAGATTCTTTGTGACTCTCCAGGCCACGAGCTCGGCCATGTTTCTTGCTCTCTCGCACAAGTCCTGTGGGTTATGCAGAAGTCCTTACGCTCCATCCTGACATCCCGTCCAGCACTCAGATTAAGAAGTCCCTTAATGGAACGACAGATATTCTCCTACCTCACTCTGCAGGTCATGTCCTGCCATCTTTAGAAGGTCTGAGGTCAAACTACGTGCTAGTAGTGGTAATGGAGAGCGTGTCTTAGGGATCTCGAAGGATGGAAGGAGTGCAACATCAACGACACCAAGTAATTCCTTCTAGCTCTCTCGTTTGGCTTCATTTTCTTGAGTCCTCTGTAATTCCAAGAAGAGAATTGTCTCCCAAATGTTCTGCAGTCAGTGAGACATTCAGAAGTCCATGAGGATGATGGGAAAAGGCTCCTTAGACCCTGGTCTTCAGCAGAATCAGGCCGATACTGGGTGATCGGGGATAGCTGATGGGGTATCTGCTATGACTCCATCTGCAGGAGCCACGTGCCAGAAGATCACAGGCTCAATAATGACCAAGAAGTCTCAGTTATCATCGAGGAAGAGAAGGTAATGATTGTAAAACCCTCGGAGGTGTTCGTGACGCCTCCCCCAAAAGGTCCTCCAGATTAGCAAATCGAGTTTATTCTGAATTTCCCAAAAGTTTCACATTTCGTTGACTCTGGACTATGCGGCTCATCCTGAACAAATGACTGGAAATGATGGCGGCCACTTTACTGGTCAGAAGATTGGATCACGTAACCTCATGGCGATGGACTTCCCATAATGACTCCCTCTAGCACAGCCAATCAGAAAGGGCCATAGTTGTGAGGTCACTGATGATGTCATTGTCACTATGAAACAGGAAGTACTACAATTATGTGACACAGATAAGAGAGGACGCCAGAGACCGAGGAGAGATGCTCGAATAGTGTCAGTAAGGGGGAGGGGAAACGAGAAATGTATACATGTTAGAGAGAGATAGGAGCGGGTCAGTTAGGCAGCCATTGCTGAGTGTGAGCGTCTCATAGTCCGGGGGGGGGGGGGGGGTAATGTATATACTGTCTATTGGAGAGAGATAGGCGTTGGTCAGTTAGGCCAGCACAGGCAGCCATTGCTAATGGTCGGTGCTGTTGTATCTCTTCTATTATCTTCCATTCATCTTCTCCACTGGCCTGAATCCTGGTGCTTGTCGTGACCGCAGCTTCTAATACAGACGTCACTCATAGAGCTGGATGAGTCTCTGGAGATTCGTTTGTTTCGGATGGATTGGTCCAAGGGTTTCTTTTAGGCTGAACGTGTTGGTTTAGAACCAGAAGTGAGATTATTATATCATGGGGTCTCTTTGGTCTCCAGAGTATAATCGGTGGAGGCCCCCGGGGAGGTGGAAACAAACACTTATACTCACCTTCCCTCAGACCACACTATGTACGGGTCCTCCTCTGACCTCTTCCAGCCTTATGGGTGACAATCATAGTGGTCACATCATGGTCATGAGACTCACTACGCCCCATGTGACACCGAGGCCCAATGACAGGAGGTCCAGAGGTTATGTTTCTACACCTCCCATGGCCTTCCACCATCTTTTTGATATTACTCATTTTGGCCTAGTCTGGATCAGTCCCAAAGGTTTGCTCACCTCTATTTGCTCGTTGCTTTTCATTGTCTATTGCACCACCCAAAGTTTCCATATATTTCTCTACAACAGCCAACTGCTACTGAAAGGGGATCATTGTAATAGCTTTCACTTCTACCACCTGTCCATCTCTCGTTGTCACTTTGACATTACTAAGGCTCTGTAGGTGTCACAGAAAGGAGTTGGACACGGCCCTAGCGGCCCTCAGAACACCGTGCCATGGGACATGTTTCATTTACACCAAATCAAATCTGATCCCAGAAGTTTCAGCTTTTTGCTTTCATATACAATAATGTCCATGTAAAGGACTAGAAGACGTCTGGCGTTATCAGTGTCCTCCATAGAACTCATTCCTCCATAAACGCCAATATCGGTCAGTCCCCTTGGCTTTAGCTGGACCTCTTTCAAGAGAAGCTTCCTAGTCCTTGAGGTCATTGGGCAGGGGTTCATGAGGACTGGCCATTAAATTGGGGCAGTGTCTTCTAAACCCCATTGTAGACCAATCGCATGATGTATCCGTAGCGTCTTATACAGGACTGTCCTAAGCTCGTCCTGCTGGACACCTTTAACTCTACGATTGGACCTGTCATTCCATCGATAATAGAGCTGGGGTCATGGTCAGCCCTCTGTTTTTGGGAGTTGCACCAATAAATAGCCTGAGCTGAATCCCATAGTTCTTTCTGACTATTAGATCAGATCTCTGTTTTGGAAACACCCTAAAACACAAAGGAGAAAAGAAGTTAAAGGAACAGATTATAGCCAGGGTGGATTGGCGTGTCTCAGCAGTAACAGCGGCCTAAATTAAAGAATCCTTAAAGATCAGAGAGGTTTGGCTCAGACGGAACGTAATCAGCCCTGAAGAATGAAATCTGAATCCTCAGGTCTTCTTCTAAGAGACCAGCCGGATGAGCGTATCCTCTGACGAGAATGCAATGCCAACAGAATCAACTGGCAGTACTGGATCCACCATACACTCCTGACGTGTCTCCACCTTCTTGTTATAATCCTTCTTGGCCGGGGGAGCTTGGATTCATTTCTTCAGAGGTCTCTCAGGTGAAAAATATACAATTCCCAGCCATGAAGACCTCCAGTCTCAGAAGGGAATCCTTTATTCATTCCCTCTCCAGATGTCATTTCAGTGGATGAGAGTTGAGAGACGTAGGTTAGCGTCTATTGCCCTCTCTACTGTGGTTGTGGATTGCATGGAAGCCTCTAGAAGACCCAATGCCAAAACCACTCCTGGTGTGCAGATACTGATGTCCTCCTGGTGTACAGATACTAATGTCCCCCAGGTATACAAATACTAATGTCCCCCAGGTGTACAGATACTGATGACCTCCCGGTGTACAGATAGTAATGTCCTCCAGGTGTACAGACACTAATGTCCTCCCGGTGTACAGATACTGATGTCCTCCCAGTGTACAGATACTATGTCCTTCCAATGTACAGATACTAATGTCCTCCCGGTGTACAGATACTGATGTCCTCTCTGTGTACAGATACTGATGTCCTCCCAGTGTACAGATACTGATGTCCTCCCGGTGTACAGATACTGATGTCCTCCCGGTGTACAGATACTGATGTCCTCCCGGTGTACAGATACTGATGTCCTCTCTGTGTACAGATACTGATGTCCTCCCGGTGTACAGATACTGATGTCCTCCCGGTGTACAGATACTGATGTCCTCCCGGTGTACAGATACTGATGTCCTCCCGGTGTACAGATACTGATGTCCTCCCAGTGTACAGATACTATGTCCTTCCGGTGTACAGATACTAATGTCCTCCCGGTGTACAGATACTGATGTCCTCCCGGTGTACAGATACTGATGTCCTCCCGGTATACAGATACTGATGTCCTCTCAGTGTACAGATACTGATGACCTCCCGGTACACAGATACTGATGTCCTCCCTGTGTACAGACACTAATGTCCCCCAGGTGTACAGATACTAATGTCCTCCTGGTGTACAGATACTATGTCCTCCCGGTGTACAGATACTGATGTCCTCTCAGTGTAGTCCTCCCAGTGTACAGATACTGATGTCCTCCCGGTGTACAGATACTGATGTCCTCTCGGTGTAGTCCTCCCGGTGTACAGATACTGATGTCCTCTCGGTGTAGTCCTCCCAGTGTACAGATACTGATGTCCTCCTGGTGTACAGATACTAATGTCCCCCAGGTATACAAATACTAATGTCCCCCAGGTGTACAGATACTGATGACCTCCCGGTGTACAGATACTAATGTCCTCCTGGTGTACAGATACTATGTCCTCCCGGTGTACAGATACTGATGTCCTCTCAGTGTAGTCCTCCCAGTGTACAGATACTGATGTCCTCCCGGTGTACAGATACTGATGTCCTCTCGGTGTAGTCCTCCCAGTGTACAGATACTGATGTCCTCCCGGTGTACAGATACTGATGTCCTCTCGGTGTACAGATACTGATGTCCTCCCGGTGTACAGATACTGATGTCCTCCCGGTGTACAGATACTGATGTCCTCCCGGTGTACAGATACTGATGTCCTCCCGGTGTACAGATACTGATGTCCTCCCGGTGTACAGATACTGATCTCCTCCCGGTGTACAGATACTGATGTCCTCCCGGTGTACAGATACTGATGTCCTCCCGGTGTACAGATACTGATGTCCTCCCGGTGTACAGATACTGATTTCCTCCGGGTGTACAGATACTGATGTCCTCTCGGTGTACAGATACTGATGTCCTCCCGGTGTACAGATACTGATGTCCTCCCGGTGTACAGATACTGATGTCCTCCCGGTGTACAGATACTGATGTCCTCTCGGTGTACAGATACTGATGTCCTCTCGGTGTACAGATACTGATGTCCTCTCGGTGTACAGATACTGATGTCCTCTCGGTGTACAGATACTGATGTCCTCCTGGTGTACAGATACTGATGTCCTCCCGGTGTACAGATACTGATGTCCTCTCGGTGTACAGATACTGATGTCCTCCCGGTGTACAGATACTGATGTCCTCCCGATGTACAGATACTGATGTCCTCTCGGTGTACAGATACTGATCTCCTCCCGGTGTACAGATACTAATGTCCTCCCGGTGTACAGATACTATGTCCTTCCGGTACACAGATACTGATCTCCTCCCGGTGTACAGATACTGATGTCCTCTCGGTGTACAGATACTGATGTCCTCCCGGTGTACAGATACTGATGTCCTCCCGATGTACAGATACTGATGTCCTCTCGGTGTACAGATACTGATCTCCTCCCGGTGTACAGATACTAATGTCCTCCCGGTGTACAGATACTGATGTCCTCCCGGTGTACAGATACTGATGTCCTCTCGGTGTACAGATACTGATGTCCTCTCGGTGTACAGATACTGATGTCCTCCCGGTGTACAGATACTATGTCCTCCCGGTGTAGTCCTCGCAGTCTACAGATTCTAATGCCCTCCTTATTTTCAAACCTCCCCAGTTTCAGACCGCGCCTGCTGAGTCTCCCCGGCTTTGTAATGCACATAACGCAGTCGGAATGCTGCTCTGAAGGCTGATACAGGCAACTACTCACCTTCCTGGGTGCTGATGAGCGGGTGAGCAATGGGCAAGATTTTCTCCCATCTGATATTTGGTGTTGGGATTCCTTCTGTCACTGAACATCTCAGCCGGATGTTTCCTCCTTCTTGCCCATGGCCATCACTGGAACAGTCAGGAGGGGAGGGCGGAACTGTAGGAACAAGGCAAGAAATGAGGGGCAGGAGACAGAATACAGACGGTACGTGCTCCATCATATCATGTATTCTCAGAAGCGTCACAGTCATTGCACACAATGGTTATGATGAGGGTGTAGTTATCGGGGTGACCCCTCCTCCTCTCTATGGTTATGATGAGGGTGTGGTTATCAGGGTGACCCCTCCTCCTCTCTATGGATATGATGAGGGTGTAGTTATCAGGGTGACCCCTCCTCCTCTCTATGGTTATGATGAGGGTGTAGTTATCGGGGTGACTCCTCCTCCTCTCTATGGTTATGATGAGGGTGTAGTTATCAGGGTGACCCCTCCTCCTCTCTATGGTTATGATGAGGGTGTAGTTATCGGGGTGACTCCTCCTCCTCTCTATGGATATGATGAGGGTGTAGTTATCAAGGTGACCCCTCCTCCTCTCTATGGTTATGATGAGGGTGTGGTTATCAGGGTGACCCCTCCTCCTCTCTATGGTTATGATGAGGGTGTAGTTATCAGGGTGACCCCTCCTCCTCTCTATGGATATGATGAGGGTGTAGTTATCGGGGTGACCCCTCCTCTCTATGGTTATGATGAGGGTGTAGTTATCGGGGTGACCCCTCCTCCTCTCTATGGTTATGATGAGGGTGTAGTTATCGGGGTGACTCCTCCTCTCTATGGTTATGATGAGGGTGTAGTTATCGGGGTGACCCCTCCTCCTCTCTATGGTTATGATGAGGGTGTAGTTATCGGGGTGACCCCTCCTCCTCTCTATGGATATGATGAGGGGGTAGTTATCAGGGTGACCCCTCCTCTCTATGGTTATGATGAGGGGGTAGTTATCGGGGTGACCTCTCCTCTCTATGGTTATGATGAGGGTGTAGTTATCGGGGTGACCCCTCCTCTCTATGGATATAATGATGGTGTAGTTATCGGGGTGACCCCTCCTCCTCTCTATGGTTATGATGAGGGTGTAGTTATCAGGGTGACCCCTCCTCCTCTCTATGGTTATGATGAGGTTGTAGTTATCAGGGTGACTCCTCCTCCTCTCTATGGTTATGATGAGGGTGTAGTTATGAGGGTGACTCCTCCTCTCTATGGTTATGATGAGGGTGTAGTTATCAGGGTGACCCCTCCTCCTCTCTATGGTTATGATGAGGGTGTAGTTATCGGGGTGACCCCTCCTCCTCTCTATGGATATAATGAGGGTGTAGTTATCGGGGTGACCCCTCCTCCTCTCTATGGTTATGATGAGGGTGTAGTTATCAGGGTGACTCCTCCTCCTCTCTATGGTTATGATGAGGGTGTAGTTATCAGGATGACCCCTCCTCCTCTCTATGGTTATGATGAGGGTGTAGTTATCAGGGTGACCCCTCCTCCTCTCTATGGTTATGATGAGGGTGTAGTTATCGGGGTGACCCCTCCTCCTCTCTATGGTTATGATGAGGGTGTAGTTATCGGGGTGACTCCTCCTCTTCCTCTCTATGGTTACGATGAGGGTGTAGTTATCGGGGTGACTCCTCCTCCTCTCTATGGTTATGATGAGGGTGTAGTTATCGGGGTGACCCCTCCTCCTCTCTATGGTTATGATGAGGGTGTAGTTATCGGGGTGACCCCTCCTCCTCTCTATGGTTATGATGAGGGTGTAGTTATCGGGGTGACTCCTCCTCCTCTCTATGGTTATGATGAGGGTGTAGTTATCGAGGTGACCCCTCCTCCTCTCTATGGTTATGATGAGGGTGTAGTTATCGGGGTGACCCCTCCTCCTCTCTATGGATATTATGAGGGTGTAGTTATCGGGGTGACCCCTCCTCCTCTCTATGGTTATGATGAGGGTGTAGTTATCGGGGTGACCCCTCCTTCTCTCTATGGTTATGATGAGGGTGTAGTTATCGGGGTGACCCCTCCTTCTCTCTATGGTTATGATGAGGGTGTAGTTATCGGGGTGACCCCTCCTCCTCTCTATGGTTACGATGAGGGTTTAGTTATCGGGGTGACTCCTCCTCCTCTCTATGGTTATGATGAGGGTGTAGTTATCAGGATGACCCCTCCTCCTCTCTATGGTTATGATGAGGGTGTAGTTATCAGGGTGACCCCTCCTCCTCTCTATGGTTATGATGAGGGTGTAGTTATCGGGGTGACCCCTCCTCCTCTCTATGGTTACGATGAGGGTTTAGTTATCGGGGTGACTCCTCCTCTCTATGGTTATGATGAGGGTGTAGTTATCGGGATGACCCCTCCTCCTCTCTATGGTTATGATGAGGGTGTAGTTATCAGGGTGACCCCTCCTCCTCTCTATGGTTATGATGAGGGTGTAGTTATCAGGGTGACCCTTCCTCCTCTCTATGGTTATGATGAGGGTGTAGTTATCGGGGTGACCCCTCCTCCTCTCTATGGTTATGATGAGGGTGTAGTTATCGGGGTGACCCCTCCTCCTCTCTATGGTTATGATGAGGGTGTAGTTATCGAGGTGACCCCTCCTCCTCTCTATGGTTATGATGAGGGTGTAGTTATCAGGTTGACCCCTCCTCCTCTCTATGGTTATGATGAGGGTGTAGTTATCGGAGTGACTCCTCCTCCTCTCTATGGTTATGATGAGGGTGTAGTTATCAGGGTGACCCCTCCTCTCTATGGTTATGATGAGGGTGTAGTTATCAGGGTGACCCCTCCTCCTCTCTATGGTTATGATGAGGGTGTAGTTATCGGGGTGACCCCTCCTCCTCTCTATGGTTATGATGAGGGTGTAGTTATCAGGGTGACCCCTCCTCCTCTCTATGGTTATGATGAGGGTGTAGTTATCGGGGTGACTCCTCCTCCTCTCTATGGTTATGATGAGGGTGTAGTTATCGGGGTGACTCCTCCTCCTCTCTATGGATATGATGAGGGTGTAGTTATCGGGGTGACCCCTCCTCCTCTCTATGGTTATGATGAGGGTGTAGTTATCAGGGTGACCCCTCCTCCTCTCTATGGTTATGATGAGGGTGTAGTTATCAGGGTGACCCCTCCTCTCTATGGTTATGATGAGGGTGTAGTTATCAGGGTGACCCCTCCTCCTCTCTATGGTTATGATGAGGGTGTAGTTATCGGGGTGACCCCTCCTCCTCTCTATGGATATAATGAGGGTGTAGTTATCGGGGTGACCCCTCCTCCTCTCTATGGTTATGATGAGGGTGTAGTTATCAGGGTGACTCCTCCTCCTCTCTATGGTTATGATGAGGGTGTAGTTATCAGGGTGACCCCTCCTCCTCTCTATGGTTATGATGAGGGTGTAGTTATCAGGGTGACCCCTCCTCCTCTCTATGGTTATGATGAGGGTGTAGTTATCAGGGTGACCCCTCCTCTCTATGGTTATGAAGAGGGTGTAGTTATCGGGGTGACCCCTCCTCCTCTCTATGGTTATGATGAGGGTGTAGTTATCGGGGTGACCCCTCCTTCTCTCTATGGTTATGATAAGGGTGTAGTTATCGGGGTGACCCCTCCTCCTCTCTATGGTTATGATGAGGGTGTAGTTATCGGGGTGACCCCTCCTCTCTATGGTTAGATGAGGTTGTAGTTATCAGGGTGACTCCTCCTCCTCTCTATGGTTATGATGAGGGTGTAGTTATCAGGGTGACTCCTCCTCCTCTCTATGGTTATGATGAGGGTGTAGTTATCAGGGTGACCCCTCCTCCTCTCTATGGTTATGATGAGGGTGTAGTTATCGGGGTGACTCCTCCTCTTCCTCTCTATGGTTACGATGAGGGTGTAGTTATCGGGGTGACTCCTCCTCCTCTCTATGGTTATGATGAGGGTGTAGTTATCGGGGTGACCCCTCCTCCTCTCTATGGTTATGATGAGGGTGTAGTTATCGGGGTGACCCCTCCTCCTCTCTATGGTTATGATGAGGGTGTAGTTATCGAGGTGACCCCTCCTCCTCTCTATGGTTATGATGAGGGTGTAGTTATCGGGGTGACCCCTCCTCCTCTCTATGGATATTATGAGGGTGTAGTTATCGGGGTGACCCCTCCTTCTCTCTATGGTTATGATGAGGGTGTAGTTATCAGGGTGACCCCTCCTCTCTATGGTTATGATGAGGGTGTAGTTATCGGGGTGACCCCTCCTCCTCTCTATGGTTATGATGAGGGTGTAGTTATCGGGGTGACCCCTCCTTCTCTCTATGGTTATGATAAGGGTGCAGTTATCGGGGTGACCCCTCCTCCTCTCTATGGTTATGATGAGGGTGTAGTTATCGGGGTGACCCCTCCTCCTCTCTATGGTTATGATGAGGGTGTAGTTATCGGGGTGACCCCTCCTCCTCTCTATGGATATGATGAGGGTGTAGTTATCGGGGTGACCCCTCCTCCTCTCTATGGTTATGATGAGGGTGTAGTTATCGGGGTGACTCCTCCTCCTCTCTATGGTTATGATGAGGGTGTGGTTATCAGGGTGACCCCTCCTCCTCTCTATGGAAATTATGAGGGTGTAGTTATCGGGGTGACCCCTCCTCCTCTCTATGGTTACGATGAGGGTTTAGTTATCGGGGTGACTCCTCCTCTCTATGGTTATGATGAGGGTGTAGTTATCAGGATGACCCCTCCTCCTCTCTATGGTTATGATGAGGGTGTAGTTATCAGGGTGACCCCTCCTCCTCTCTATGGTTATGATGAGGGTGTAGTTATCAGGGTGACTCTTCCTCCTCTCTATGGTTATGATGAGGGTGTAGTTATCGGGGTGACCCCTCCTCCTCTCTATGGTTATGATGAGGGTGTAGTTATCGGGGTGACCCCTCCTCCTCTCTATGGTTATGATGAGGGTGTAGTTATCGAGGTGACCCCTCCTCCTCTCTATGGTTATGATGAGGGTGTAGTTATCAGGGTGACCCCTCCTCCTCTCTATGGTTATGATGAGGGTGTAGTTATCAGGTTGACCCCTCCTCCTCTCTATGGTTATGATGAGGGTGTAGTTATCGGAGTGACTCCTCCTCCTCTCTATCGTTATGATGAGGGTGTAGTTATCAGGGTGACCCCTCCTCTCTATGGTTATGATGAGGGTGTAGTTATCAGGGTGACCCCTCCTCTCTATGGTTATGATGAGGGTGTAGTTATCAGGGTGACCCCTCCTCCTCTATATGTTTATGATGAGGGTGTAGTTATCGGGGTGACACCTCCTCCTCTCTATGGTTATGATGAGGGTGTAGTTATCAGGGTGACCCCTCCTCTCTATGGTTATGATGAGGGTGTAGTTATCGGGGTGACCCCTCCTCCTCTCTATGGTTATGATGAGGGTGTAGTTATCAGGGTGACCCCTCCTCCTCTCTATGGTTATGATGAGGGTGTAGTTATCGGGGTGACCCCTCCTCCTCTCTATGGTTATCATGAGGGTGTGGTTATCAGGGTGACCCCTCCTCCTCTCTATGGATATTATGAGGGTGTAGTTATCGGGGTGACCCCTCCTCCTCTCTATGGTTATGATGAGGGTGTAGTTATCAGGGTGACCCCTCCTCCTCTCTATGGTTATGATGAGGGTGTAGTTATCAGGGTGACCCCTCCTCCTCTCTATGGTTACGATGAGGGTTTAGTTATCGGGGTGACTCCTCCTCTCTATGGTTATGATGAGGGTGTAGTTATCGGGGTGACTCCTCCTCCTCTCTATGGATATGATGAGGGTGTAGTTATCGGGGTGACTCCTCCTCCTCTCTATGGTTATGATGAGGGTGTAGTTATCGGGGTGACTCCTCCTCCTCTCTATGGTTATGATGAGGGTGTAGTTATCGGGGTGACCCCTCCTCCTCTCTATGGATATTATGAGGGTGTAGTTATCGGGGTGACCCCTCCTCCTCTCTATGGTTATGATGAGGGTGTAGTTATCGGGGTGACCCCTCCTCCTCTCTATGGTTACGATGAGGGTTTAGTTATCAGGGTGACTCCTCCTCTCTATCGTTATGATGAGGGTGTAGTTATCGGAGTGACTCCTCCTCCTCTCTATGGTTATGATGAGGGTGTAGTTATCGGGGTGACCCCTCCTCCTCTCTATGGTTACGATGAGGGTTTAGTTATCAGGGTGACTCCTCCTCTCTATGGTTATGATAAGGGTGTAGTTATCGGGGTGACCCCTCCTCCTCTCTATGGTTATGATGAGGGTGTAGTTATCGGGGTGACCCCTCCTCTCTATGGTTAGATGAGGTTGTAGTTATCATGGTGACTCCTCCTCCTCTCTATGGTTATGATGAGGGTGTAGTTATCAGGGTGACCCCTCCTCTCTATGGATATAATGAGGGGGTAGTTATCAGGGTGACTCCTCCTCTCTATCGTTATGATGAGGGTGTAGTTATCAGGGTGACTCCTCCTCCTCTCTATGGTTATGATGAGGGTGTAGTTATCGGGGTGACCTCTCCTCCTCTCTATGGTTATGATGAGGGTGTAGTTATCAGGGTGACCCCTCCTCCTCTCTATGGTTATGATGAGGGTGTAGTTATCGGGGTGACCCCTCCTCTCTATGGATATAATGATGGTGTAGTTATCGGGGTGACCCCTCCTCCTCTCTATGGATATTATGAGGGTGTAGTTATCGGGGTGACCCCTCCTCCTCTCTATGGTTATGATGAGGGTGTAGTTATCGGGGTGACCCCTCCTCCTCTCTATGGTTATGATGAGGGTGTAGTTATCGGGGTGACCCCTCCTCCTCTCTATGGATATTATGAGGGTGTAGTTATCGGGGTGACCCCTCCTCCTCTCTATGGTTATGATGAGGGTGTAGTTATCAGGGTGACTCCTCCTACTCTCTATGGTTATGATGAGGGTGTAGTTATCAGGGTGACCCCTCCTCCTCTCTATGGTTATGATGAGGGTGTAGTTATCAGGGTGACCCCTCCTCCTCTCTATGGATATTATGAGGGTGTAGTTATCGGGGTGACCCCTCCTTCTCTCTATATTTATGATGAGGGTGTAGTTATCAGGGTGACCCCTCCTCCTCTCTATGGTTATGATGAGGGTGTAGTTATCAGGGTGACTCCTCCTACTCTCTATGTTTATGATGAGGGTGTAGTTATCGGGGTGACTCCTCCTCTCTATGGTTATGATGAGGGTGTAGTTATCAGGGTGACTCCTCCTACTCTCTATGGTTATGATGAGGGTGTAGTTATCGGGGTGACTCCTCCTCCTCTCTATGGTTATGATGAGGGTGTAGTTATCAGGGTGACCCCTCCTCTCTATGGTTATGATGAGGGTGTAGTTATCAGGGTGACCCCTCCTCTCTATGGTTATGATGAGGGTGTAGTTATCAGGGTGACTCCTCCTACTCTTTATGGTTATGATGAGGGTGTAGTTATCGGGGTGACCCCTCCTCCTCTCTATGGTTATGATGAGGGTGTAGTTATCAGGGTGACCCCTCCTCTCTATGGTTATGATGAGGGTGTAGTTATCGGGGTGACCCCTCCTCCTCTCTATGGTTATGATGAGGGTGTAGTTATCAGGGTGACCCCTCCTCCTCTCTATGGTTATGATGAGGGTGTAGTTATCAGGGTGACCCCTCCTCCTCTCTATGGATATTATGAGGGTGTAGTTATCAGGGTGACCCCTCCTCCTCTCTATGGTTATGATGAGGGTGTAGTTATCAGGGTGACCCCTCCTCCTCTCTATGGTTATGATGAGGGTGTAGTTATCGGGGTGACCCGTCCTCCTCTCTATGGATATCATGAGGGTGTGGTTATCAGGGTGACCCCTCCTCCTCTCTATGGTTATGATGAGGGTGTAGTTATCAGGGTGACCCCTCCTCCTCTCTATGGTTATGATGAGGGTGTAGTTATCAGGGTGACCCCTCCTCCTCTCTATGGTTATGATGAGGGTGTAGTTATCGGGGTGACCCGTCCTCCTCTCTATGGATATCATGAGGGTGTGGTTATCAGGGTGACTCCTCCTCCTCTCTATGGTTATGATGAGGGTGTAGTTATCAGGGTGACCCCTCCTCTCTATGGTTATGATGAGGGTGTAGTTATCGGGGTGACCCCTCCTCCTCTCTATGGTTATGATGAGGGTGTAGTTATCAGGGTGACCCCTCCTCTCTATGTTTATGATGAGGGTGTAGTTATCGGGGTGACCCCTCCTCCTCTCTATGGTTATGATGAGGGTGTAGTTATCAGGGTGACCCCTCCTCCTCTCTATGGTTATGATGAGGGTGTAGTTATCGGGGTGACCCCTCCTCCTCTCTATGGTTATGATGAGGGTGTAGTTATCAGGGTGACCCCTCCTCCTCTCTATGGTTATGATGAGGGTGTAGTTATCAGGGTGACCCCTCCTCCTCTCTATGGTTATGATGAGGGTGTAGTTATCAGGGTGACCCCTCCTCTCTATGGTTATGATGAGGGTGTAGTTATCAGGGTGACCCCTCCTCCTCTCTATGGTTATGATGAGGGTGTAGTTATCGGGGTGACCCCTCCTCCTCTCTATGGTTATGATGAGGGTGTAGTTATCAGGGTGACCCCTCCTCCTCTCTATGGTTATGATGAGGGTGTAGTTATCGGGGTGACCCCTCCTCCTCTCTATGGATATCATGAGGGTGTGGTTATCAGGGTGACCCCTCCTCCTCTCTATGGATATTATGAGGGTGTAGTTATCAGGGTGACCCCTTCTCCTCTCTATGGTTATGATGAGGGTGTAGTTATCAGGGTGACCCCTCCTCCTCTCTATGGTTATGATGAGGGTGTAGTTATCAGGGTGACCCCTCCTCCTCTCTATGGATATTATGAGGGTGTAGTTATCGGGGTGACTCCTCCTCCTCTCTATGGATATGATGAGGGTGTAGTTATCAGGGTGACCCCTCCTCCTCTCTATGGTTATGATGAGGGTGTAGTTATCGGGGTGACCCCTCCTCCTCTCTATGGTTATGATGAGGGGGTAGTTATCGGGGTGACCCCTCCTCCTCTCTATGGTTATCATGAGGGTGTGGTTATCAGGGTGACCCCTCCTCCTCTCTATGGTTATGATGAGGGTGTAGTTATCGGGGTGACCCCTCCTTCTCTCTATGGTTATGATAAGGGTGTAGTTATCGGGGTGACCCCTCCTCCTCTCTATGGTTATGATGAGGGTGTAGTTATCGGGGTGACCCCTCCTCCTCTCTATGGTTATGATGAGGGTGTAGTTATCGGGGTGACCCCTCCTTCTCTCTATGGTTATGATGAGGGTGTAGTTATCGGGGTGACCCCTCCTCCTCTCTATGGATATTATGAGGGTGTAGTTATCGGGGTGACTCCTCCTCCTCTCTATGGTTATGATGAGGGTGTAGTTATCGGGGTGACCCGTCCTCCTCTCTATGGATATCATGAGGGTGTGGTTATCAGGGTGACCCCTCCTCCTCTCTATGGATATTATGAGGGTGTAGTTATCGGGGTGACCCCTCCTCCTCTCTATGGTTATGATGAGGGTGTAGTTATCAGGGTGACCCCTCCTCCTCTCTATGGATATTATGAGGGTGTAGTTATCAGGGTGACTCCTCCTCCTCTCTATGGTTATGATGAGGGTGTAGTTATCGGGGTGACCCGTCCTCCTCTCTATGGATATCATGAGGGTGTGGTTATCAGGGTGACCCCTCCTCCTCTCTATGGTTATGATGAGGGTGTAGTTATCAGGGTGACCCGTCCTCCTCTCTATGGATATCATGAGGGTGTGGTTATCAGGGTGACCCCTCCTCCTCTCTATGGATATTATGAGGGTGTAGTTATCAGGGTGACCCCTCCTCCTCTCTATGGTTATGATGAGGGTGTAGTTATCAGGGTGACCCCTCCTCCTCTCTATGGTTATGATGAGGGTGTAGTTATCGGGGTGACCCCTCCTCCTCTCTATGGTTATGATGAGGGTGTAGTTATCAGGGTGACCCCTCCTCCTCTCTATGGTTATGATGAGGGTGTAGTTATCAGGGTGACCCCTCCTCCTCTCTATGGTTATGATGAGGGTGTAGTTATCGGGGTGACTCCTCCTCCTCTCTATGGATATGATGAGGGTGTAGTTATCAGGGTGACCCCTCCTCCTCTCTATGGTTATGATGAGGGTGTAGTTATCAGGGTGACCCCTCCTCCTCTCTAAGGATATTATGAGGGTGTAGTTATCGGGGTGACTCCTCCTTCTCTCTATGGTTATGATGAGGGTGTGGTTATCAGGGTGACCCCTCCTCCTCTCTATGGATATTATGAGGGTGTGGTTATCAGGGTGACCCCTCCTCCTCTCTATGGTTATGATGAGGGTGTAGTTATCGGGGTGACCCCTCCTTCTCTCTATGGTTATGATGAGGGTGTAGTTATCGGGGTGACCCCTCCTCCTCTCTATGGATATTATGAGGGTGTAGTTATCGGGGTGACTCCTCCTCCTCTCTATGGTTATGATGAGGGTGTAGTTATCAGGGTGACCCCTCCTCCTCTCTATGGTTATGATGAGGGTGTAGTTATCGGGGTGACCCCTCCTCCTCTCTATGGTTATGATGAGGGGGTAGTTATCGGGGTGACTCCTCCTCCTCTCTATGGTTATGATGAGGGTGTAGTTATCAGGGTGACCCCTCCTCCTCTCTATGGTTATGATGAGGGTGTGGTTATCAGGGTGACTCCTCCTCCTCTCTATGGTTATGATGAGGGTGTAGTTATCGGGGTGACCCCTCCTCTCTATGGTTATGATAAGGGTGTAGTTATCGGGGTGACCCCTCCTTCTCTCTATGGTTATGATGAGGGTGTAGTTATCGGGGTGACTCCTCCTCCTCTCTATGGTTATGATGAGGGTGTAGTTATCGGGGTGACCCCTCCTCCTCTCTATGGATATTATGAGGGTGTAGTTATCAGGGTGACCCCTCCTCCTCTCTATGGTTATGATGAGGGTGTAGTTATCAGGGTGACTCCTCCTCCTCTCTATGGATATGATGAGGGTGTAGTTATCAGGGTGACCCCTCCTCCTCTCTATGGATATGATGAGGGTGTAGTTATCAGGGTGACCCCTCCTCCTCTCTATGGTTATGATGAGGGTGTAGTTATCAGGGTGACTCCTCCTCCTCTCTATGGTTATGATGAGGGTGTAGTTATCGGGGTGACCCCTCCTTCTCTCTATGGTTATGATGAGGGTGTAGTTATCGGGGTGACCCCTCCTCCTCTCTATGGTTATGATGAGGGTGTAGTTATCGGGGTGACCCCTCCTCCTCTCTATGGTTATGATGAGGGTGTAGTTATCGGGGTGACCCCTCCTCCTCTCTATGGTTATGATGAGGGTGTAGTTATCGGGGTGACCCCTCCTCCTCTCTATGGTTATGATGGGGGTGTAGTTATCGGGGTGACTCCTCCTCCTCCTCTCTATGGTTACGATGAGGGTGTAGTTATCGGGGTGACCCCTCCTCCTCTCTATGGTTATGATGAGGGTGTAGTTATCAGGGTGACCCCTCCTCCTCTCTATGGTTATGATGATTGTGTAGTTATCGGGGTGACTCCTCCTCCTCTCTATGGTTATGATGAGGGTGTAGTTATCGGGGTGACCCCTCCTCCTCTCTATGGTTATGATGAGGGTGTAGTTATCGGGGTGACCCCTCCTCCTCTCTATGGTTATGATGAGGGTGTAGTTATCAGGGTGACCCCTCCTCCTCTCTATGGTTATGATGAGGGTGTAGTTATCGGGGTGACCCCTCCTCCTCTCTATGGTTATGATGAGGGTGTAGTTATCGGGGTGACTCCTCCTCCTCTCTATGGTTATGATGAGGGTGTAGTTATCGGGGTGACCCCTCCTCCTCTCTATGGTTATGATGAGGGTGTAGTTATCGGGGTGACTCCTCCTCCTCTCTATGGTTATGATGAGGCTATGGATAGTATGGTCAATGACCTATCCGATTGTACCTAGTGTCACTTACCGAGCACAGTAAGGCCGATGAGGCCAATGTTGGGTGTTGCTCCATCCGGGGGGTTGATGACTGTACATTGGTACGTCCCAGTGTCGGATACACGGCTATGGTTGAGGACAATACTGGCATCCTGGGTTGGATTAAAGACAAATGTGACTCTTCCCAGATACTCACTAAGACTTTCCACGATCTGCCCCTGTTCATACGATATGACCTGCACAGAGGGAAGACACAAGTTCATATTATTGATAGACATGATATCCACGTTTTGGGGGAGGGGAATGGTGGCCACACACCTGCAGGGGCTGCTGAGGCTGGTGTAGGGGGGACACAGTCCAGATGATGTTAAGGCGGTTGAGGGCGGCCGTTGTTCTGAAGGAGCAGGGGAGCAGGACACTTCCACCTCTTGTCACCTGGATGCTGGGAGTGTTTACAACAACCTTCACGGCGGCACCGGCTGTAATATACAGGGATACCAGGATGAGCCAAATGAGCCTGCACCGGTATCACCTGGACACTCCACCAATATGCAATAGTTGTAACCACGGCCCTCCCAAGGATAGTGATGGTGGGGACCCTACAAGGGTTTCATTCCAATGCCAAAGAGAAGCAACAAAATCGTTAGGTTGAATTTAATTAGTGAAAATGTGACCATGGACCAGGCCTTCATCAGATCTGGTAAGAGAAGTCCATGGAGACATGTGGTAAATAATCATACATGGTGTATGGGAGGATGAGGAAGAAGAAGAGTAAAGAAGAATAGAGAAAGAGGAGGAGGACCATGCGTCAGGCCTTCATCAGATCTGGTAAGAGAAGTCCATGGAGACATGTGGTAAATAATCATACATGGTGTATGGGAGGATGAGGAAGAAGAAGAGTAAGAAAGAGGAAGAAGAAGAGAAAGAAGAGGAGGACCATGCGTCAGGCCTTCATCAGATCTGGTAAGAGAAGTCCATGGAGACATGTGGTAAATAATCATACATAGTGTATGGGAGGAGGAGGAAGAAGAAGAGTAAGAAAGAAGAAGAGAAAGAGGAGGAGGACCATGCGTCAGGCCTTCATCAGATCTGGTAAGAGAAGTCCATGGAGACGTGGTAAATAATCATACATGGTGTATGGGAGAAGGAGGAAGAAGAAGAGTAAGGAAGAAGAAGAGAAAGAGGAGGAGGACCATGCGTCAGGCCTTCATCAGATCTGGTTAGAGAAGTCCATGGAGACATCTGGTAAATAATCATACATGGTGTATGGGAGGAGGAGGAAGAAGAAGAGTAAGAAAGAGGAAGAAGAAGAGAAAAAGGAGGAGGACCATGCGTCAGGCCTTCATCAGATCTGGTTAGAGAAGTCCATGGAGACATCTGGTAAATAATCATACATGGTGTATGGGAGGAGGAGGAAGAAGAAGAGTAAGAAAGAGGAAGAAGAAGAGAAAGAGGAGGAGGACCATGCGTCAGGCCTTCATCAGATCTGGTAAGAGAAGTCCATGGAGACGTGGTAAATAATCATACATGGTGTATGGGAGGAGGAAGAAGAAGAGTAAGAAAGAGGAAGAAGAAGAGGAGGAGGACCATGCGTCAGGCCTTCATCAGATCTGGTTAGAGAAGTCCATGGAGACATGTAGTAAATAATCATACATGGTGTATGGGAGGAGGAGGAAGAAGAAGAGTAAGAAAGAGGAAGAAGAAGAGAAAGAGGAGGAGGACCATGCGTCAGGCCTTCATCAGATCTGGTTAGAGAAGTCCATGGAGACATGTGGTAAATAATCATACATGGTGTATGGGAGGAGGAGGAAGAAGAAGAGTAAGAAAGAGGAAGAAGAAGAGAAGGAGGAGGAGGACCATGCGTCAGGCCTTCATCAGATCTGGTTAGAGAAGTCCATGGAGACGTGGTAAATAATCATACATGGTGTATGGGAGGAGGCAGAAGAAGAAGAGAAAGAGGAGGAGGACCATGCGTCAGACCTTCATCAGATCTGGTTAGAGAAGTCCATGGAGACATCTGGTAAATAATCATACATGGTGTATGGGAGGTGGAGGAAGAAGAAGAGTAAGAAAGAGGAAGAAGAAGAGAAAGAGGAGGAGGACCATGCGTCAGACCTTCATCAGATCTGGTTAGAGAAGTCCATGGAACTTCTCTTACCAGATCTGATGAAGGTCTTCCATAACGTTTCTCTCTTTTTGTTGCGTGCTTGGATTATACTTCTACTCCATCATTCACCAATCATCAGAACATGGGACTGTAACCTCAGAAGCCAGAACACGCGCAGAAGGAAGTGTTTATCAGTCCCGCACAGCAACAGAGATTCCCCAAATTGTATGGGCTCCAAACAGGGGCCCCACAGTCCCAGATGTTACTTGTAGTTGTGGAGATATTGTACGTTTGTGAAGTTCTCTTCACTTGGATATGAAATACCAAATCAGTCTTAAGCATTAGGCAATCCTCTTACATTGGGCCATAGGTGGACATGATCAGTGATGAGGACAGGTCACAATTTCCATCTGCTTTGGAAGGGTATAACAAGTCAGCCCTTCCAGATCTTTATCTGCTGTGATCTGTGACCTGATCTTGGCTTTCATTGATAAGATGCAGATATGTACTTCATGGTTGGTTTCTGTTCTGTTTTGGGATTGCCATTGGTCTGTAATTGGTCTTCCATGAATCTGTGGCCTGGTCTAGGCTTTCATTAATGGCCTTCAGAACTGTCCTTTGTGATCGGTCTTCCATAGTCTGTGGCTTGGTTTAAGCTTCCATTGATGGGCTGCAGAACTGTCCTTTATGATGGGTTTTCCATTGACTGTGGCTTGGTCTAGGCTTCCATGGATGGGCTGCAGAACTGTCCTTTGTGATGTGTCTGCCATGGTCTGTGGCTTGGTCTAGGCTTCCATGGATGGGCTGCAGAACTGTCCTTTGTGATGTGTCTGCCATGGTCTGTGGCTTGGTCTAGGCTTCCATGGATGGGCTGCAGAACTGTCCTTTGTGATGTGTCTGCCATGGTCTGTGGCTTGGTCTAGGCTTCCATGGATGGGCTGCAGAACTGTCCTTTGTGATGTGTCTGCCATGGTCTGTGGCTTGGTCTAGGCTTGCATGGATGGGCTGTAGAACTGTCCTTTGTGATGTGTCTGCCATGGTCTGTGGCTTGGTCTAGGCTTCCATTGATGGGCTGCAGAACTGTCCTTTATGTTGGGTTTTCCATTGACTGTGGCTTGGTCTAGGCTTGCATGGATGGGCTGTAGAACTGTCCTTTGTGATGTGTCTGCCATGGTCTGTGGATTGGTCTAGGCTTCCATTTATGGGCTGCAGAACTGTCCTTTATGTTGGGTTTTCCATGGACTGTGGCTTGGTCTAGGCTTCCATGGATGGGCTGTAGAACTGTCCTTTGTCATGGGTCTGCCATGGTCTTTGGCTTGGTCTAGGCTTCCATTAATGGGCTGCAGAACTGTCCTTTGTGATGGGTCTGCCATGGCCTATGGCCTTGTCTGAGCTTCTATTGATGGGCTGCAGATCTTTGGTTAAGGATCACTATCTGCTTTGAAGTGTGACTTGGTCTCGGCTTCCATTGATGTGTTGTTTAACTTGAGCCACTTTCTGCAACTGTCAGTGACCCAAAATATTCAACATGGCAGCTGAACATCTCTGCAGCTACAAAGTGAATAGAAGAGCGACCATGACATCTCTGGTTACACCGGGTGATTCACTGCTGACAATCTCTACATCCTTGGTCGGCTGATGGGCACCACTTGTAGTCTTTCAGACAGGGAGGTTATCAGAGATCTTAGGAAGGCTTCTACCCAACAATTTACTTGCTCTTGAGGTAAAGTTCTCACTACAAGTTATTGACAGAATGAGCAGGGATATTTCATGGCATGGTCATCCGTCAGCCTCATGTCCACACAGTCAGAGACATGTCCAGTGAGGCTTCGTGTCCCATCTCATGGCATGAAGAGAAATGAACTTTAAGAAGGCCTAAACCCAAGTCCTTCTGCCTCACCTTTACACTGCCCCCTATGGCAGAAACCAGAGAGTAACAGAAGACTTCTTTTCAGCTGTACATGTAACTCATCTGCCAGCCACCCCACCAGCTCACATAAAGAGGTCTATATCTTACCCACTGATAGTCCCCAAAGAGGGGTCATAAATCAGTACATGGGGAAGTTCTTACACAACTCCCAACGTCTTACAACTTAGATATTCATGCAGTGAGAAGAACATAGAGCTCAAGGTCCCCATCAACTCAGGACCCTATGACTTCAAATATGCTGATCTCCAGGACATGATCACATCAACCATGAGGACCACCAGGATCCTATCACCCCATCCATGCCAACCACCGGGGCCCTATCACCTCAAACACACTGATCTCCAGGACGTGTTCACACCAACCATGATGGTCATCAGGACCTTATGATCTCAAACATGCTGATCTCCAGAACATAAACACACAAACCATGCTGACCACCAGGATACTCTTACTCCATCCATGCCAACCACCGGGGCCTTATCACCCAGCCATGTGGTCCTCTAGAACTGCATTCCCATAAACATGCTGATCCCTAAGAATTCATTATTCCATGCAAGCTGATCTGCAGGATCCTCTCACCCCATCCATGGGGACCACCAGGATCCTCTCACCCCATCCAACATTCTGATCTCCAGGACATGATCACTACATCCATGATGATCACCGGGACCCTCTCACCTCAAACATACTAATCTCCAGGACATGATCACATCAACCATGAAGACCTCTAGCATCCTATCACTCCATCCATGCTCCCACCAGGACCCTCTCACCTCAAACACACTGATCTCCAGGACGTGTTTACACTAACCATGATGGTCATCAGGATCTTATCACCTCAAACATTCTGATCTCCAGGACATGTTCACACTAACCATGAGGACCACCAGGATCCTCTCACCTCATCCATGCCAACCACCAGGGCCCTATCACCTCAAACATACTAATCTCCAGGACATGTTCACACCAACCATGAAGACCTCTAGCATCCTATCACTCCATCCATGCTCCCACCAGGACCCTCTCACCTCAAACACACTGATCTCCAGGACGTGTTTACACTAACCATGATGGTCATCAGGATCTTATCACCTCAAACATTCTGATCTCCAGGACATGTTCACCCTAACCATGAGGACCACCAGGATCCTCTCACCTCATCCATGCCAACCACCAGGGCCCTATCACCTCAAACATACTAATCTCCAGGACATGTTCACACCAACCATGATGGTCATCAGGATCTTATCACCTCAAACATTCTGAACTCCAGGGCATGTTCACACTAACCATGCCCACCACTAGGACCCTACCACCTCAAACATGCTGCTCTCCATGATATAATCACAACAACCCATAGTGATCACCAAGATCCTATCACTCCAGCCATGCTGATCTAGAGGACTATTCTACACAACGTATTAGTACCACCATGGTGACCTCTGGAGTCTCTGCCCGAAACTTACAGAGTAATAAGTTTATAAACAGCAGGAGAACCGGGCAGGGGCCGAACGAGGAGGGGGCAGATATGACATTGTTACCTGTAAGGGTGCAGAACAGAAGGCACAGGTGACTTAGGATTGGCTTACAGGGAAGGAGACGTCTCAGTGTTGGTCCCATCCTCAGGGTCTGTCTGTTGTCTGTGCCTATGCTGCCCCCTCCACCCCCTGCACCTCCCGGGGTCATCCCCTTCCCCCTCCCTGTGATTTGCTTCATTTCTTTCGCTCCATTTCCCCCTCTGTCGCTCTCATCAGCGCTCTCTTGTACCCAACAAATGTCCCTGGTGCTGGCAAGATCCTCCAGCCTGAGATTGTGTGGCCCCTACATGTGGCTCCTTATACCCAGAACCTTGTGTGGCCCCTACATGTGGCTCCTTATACCCACATCCTTGTGTGGCCCCTACATGTAGCTCCTTATACCCAGAACCTTGTGTGGCCCCTACATGTGGCTCCTTATACCCAGAACCTTGTGTGGCCCCTACATGTAGCTCCTTATACCCAGAACCTTGTGTGGCCCCTACATGTGGCTCCTTATACCCACATCCTTGTGTGGCCCCTACATGTAGCTCCTTATACCCAGATCCTTGTGTGGCCCCTACATGTGGCTCCTTATACCCAGATCCTTGTGTGGCCCCTACATGTAGCTCCTTATACCCAGAACCTTGTGCGACCCCTACATGTGGCTCCTTATACCCAGATCCTTGTGCGGCCCCTACATGTAGCTCCTTATACCCAGATCCTTGTGTGGCCCCTACATGTGGCTCCTTATACCCAGACTCTTGTGCGGCCCCTACATGTGGCTCCTTATACCCAGATCCTTGTGTGGCCCCTACATGTGGCTCCTTATACCCAGAACCTTGTGTGGCCCCTACATGTGGCTCCTTATACCCAGATCCTTGTGTGGCCCCTACATGTAGCTCCTTATACCCAGATCCTTGTGTGGCCCCTACATGTGGCTCCTTATACCCAGAACCTTGTGTGGCCCCTACATGTGGCTTCTTATACTCAGATCCTTGTGCAGCCCCTACATGTGGCTCCTTATACCCAGAACCTTGTGTGGCCCCTACATGTGGCTCCTTATACCCAGAACCTTGTGCGACCCCTACATGTGGCTCCTTATACCCAGATCCTTGTGCGGCCCCTACATGTAGCTCCTTATACCCAGATCCTTGTGTGGCCCCTACATGTGGCTCCTTATACCCAGACTCTTGTGCGGCCCCTACATGTGGCTCCTTATACCCAGACTCTTGTGCGGCCCCTACATGTGGCTCCTTATACCCAGATCCTTGTGTGGCCCCTACATGTGGCTCCTTATACCCAGAACCTTGTGTGGCCCCTACATGTGGCTCCTTATACCCAGAACCTTGTGTGGCCCCTACATGTGGCTCCTTATACCCAGGACCTTGTGTGGCCCCTACATGTAGCTCCTTATACTCAGATCCTTGTGTGGCCCCTACATGTGGCTCCTTATACCCAGAACCTTGTGTGACCCCTATATGTAGCTCCTTATACCCAGATCCTTGTGTGGCCCCTACATGTGGCTTCTTATACCCAGATCCTTGTGTGGCCCCTACATGTAGCTCCTTATACCCAGAACCTTGTGCGACCCCTACATGTGGCTCCTTATACCCAGATCCTTGTGTGACCCCTACATGTAGCTCCTTATACCCAGATCCTTGTGTGGCCCCTACATGTAGCTCCTTATACCCAGAACCTTGTGTGGCCCCTACATGTGGCTCCTTATACCCAGGACCTTGTGTGGCCCCTACATGTAGCTCCTTATACTCAGATCCTTGTGTGGCCCCTACATGTAGCTCCTTATACCCAGATCCTTGTGTGGCCCCTACATGTGGCTCCTTATACCCAGATCCTTGTGTGGCCCCTACATGTGGCTTCTTATACCCAGATCCTTGTGCAGCCCCTACATGGGGCTCCTTATACCCAGAACCTTGTGTGGCCCCTACATGTGGCTCCTTATACCCAGATCCTTGTGTGGCCCCTACATGTAGCTCCTTATACCCAGATCCTTGTGTGGCCCCTACATGGGGCTCCTTATACCCAGAACCTTGTGCGACCCCTACATGTGGCTTCTTATACTCAGATCCTTGTGTGGCCCCTACATGTAGCTCCTTATACCCAGATCCTTGTGTGGCCCCTACATGTAGCTCCTTATACCCAGATCCTTGTGTGGCCCCTACATGTGGCTCCTTATACCCAGATCCTTGTGTGGCCCCTACATGTGGCTTCTTATACCCAGATCCTTGTGCAGCCCCTACATGGGGCTCCTTATACCCAGAACCTTGTGTGGCCCCTACATGTGGCTCCTTATACCCAGATCCTTGTGTGGCCCCTACATGTAGCTCCTTATACCCAGATCCTTGTGTGGCCCCTACATGTGGCTCCTTATACCCAGAACCTTGTGCGACCCCTACATGTGGCTCCTTATACCCAGAACCTTGTGTGGCCCCTACATGTGGCTCCTTATACCCAGATCCTTGTGTGGCCCCTACATGTAGCTCCTTATACCCAGAACCTTGTGTGGCCCCTACATGTGGCTCCTTATACCCAGAACCTTGTGCGACCCCTACATGTGGCTCCTTATACCCAGATCCTTGTGTGGCCCCTACATGTGGCTCCTTATACCCAGATCCTTGTGTGGCCCCTACATGTGGCTCCTTATACCCAGAACCTTGTGTGGCCCCTACATGTGGCTCCTTATACCCAGATCCTTGTGTGGCCCCTACATGTAGCTCCTTATACCCAGAACCTTGTGTGGCCCCTACATGTGGCTCCTTATACCCAGATCCTTGTGTGGCCCCTACATGTGGCTCCTTATACCCAGATCCTTGTGCGGCCCCTACATGGGGCTCCTTATACCCAGATCCTTGTGTGGCCCCTACATGTGGCTCCTTATACTCAGATCCTTGTGTGGCCCCTACATGTGGCTCCTTATACCCAGAACCTTGTGTGGCCCCTACATGTGGCTTCTTATACTCAGATCCTTGTGTGGCCCCTACATGTGGCTCCTTATACCCAGAACCTTGTGTGGCCCGTACATGGGGCTCCTTATACCCAGAACCTTGTGTGGCCCCTACATGTGGCTTCTTATACTCAGATCCTTGTGTGGCCCCTACATGTGGCTCCTTATACCCAGAATCTTGTGCGGCCCCTACATGTGGCTCCTTATACCCAGAACCTTGTGTGGCCCGTACATGTGGCTTCTTATACTCAGATCCTTGTGTGGCCCCTACATGTAGCTCCTTATACCCAGATCCTTGTGTGGCCCCTACATGTGGCTCCTTATACCCAGAACCTTGTGTGGCCCCTACATGTGGCTCCTTATACCCAGAACCTTGTGTGGCCTCTACATGTGGCTCCTTATACCCAGATCCTTGTGCGGCCCCTACATGTGGCTCCTTATACCCAGAACCTTGTGTGGCCCCTACATGGGGCTCCTTATACCCAGATCCTTGTGTGACCCCTACATGTGGCTCCTTATACCCAGAACCTTGTGTGGCCCCTACATGTGGCTCCTTATACCCAGATCCTTGTGTGACCCCTACATGTGGCTCCTTATACCCAGAACCTTGTGTGGCCCGTACATGTGGCTTCTTATACTCAGATCCTTGTGTGGCCCCTACATGTGGCTCCTTATACCCAGAACCTTGTGTGACCCCTACATGTGGCTCCTTATACCCAGATCCTTGTGCGGCCCCTACATGTGGCTCCTTATACCCAGATCCTTGTGTGGCCCCTACATGTAGCTCCTTATACCCAGAACCTTGTGTGACCCCTACATGTGGCTCCTTATACCCAGAACCTTGTGCGGCCCCTACATGTGGCTCCTTATACCCAGAACCTTGTGTGGCCCCTACATGTGGCTCCTTATACCCAGAACCTTGTGTGGCCCCTACATGTGGCTCCTTATACCCAGATCCTTGTGTGGCCCCTACATGTGGCTCCTTATACCCAGAACCTTGTGCGGCCCCTACATGTGGCTCCTTATACCCAGAACCTTGTGCGGACCCTACATGTAGCTCCTTATATCCAGAACCTTGTGTGGCCCCTACATGTGGCTTCTTATACTCAGATCCTTGTGTGGCCCCTACATGTGGCTCCTTATACCCAGAACCTTGTGTGGCCCCTACATGTAGCTCCTTATACCCAGAACCTTGTGTGGCCCCTACATGTGGCTCCTTATACCCGGAACCTTGTGTGGCCCCTACATGTGGCTCCTTATACCCAGAACCTTGTGTGGCCCCTACATGGGGCTCCTTATACTCAGATCCTTGTGTGACCCCTACATGTGGCTCCTTATACCCAGATCCTTGTGCGGCCCCTACATGTGGCTCCTTATACCCAGAACCTTGTGTGGCCCCTACATGAAGCTCTTTATACCCAGATCCTTGTGTGGCCCCTACATGTGGCTCCTTATACCCAGATCCTTGTGTGGCCCCTACATGTGGCTCCTTATACCCAGAACCTTGTGTGGCCCCTACATGTGGCTCCTTATACCCAGAACCTTGTGTGGCCCCTACATAGTGACCAGCGCTGACATCTCTCTCTAGGCCTGTCAGTGTGATCACCGGCACAATCATTCTAAGACACTTGTAATTTTTAAGTTTTCTTGTGGCTTTTCTGCCCCTCCCACTTGTCAAAGATTGTATCTGGGGCTGAAAACTGTCATTTGCAGATCTTGGTCACGCTCTTGTCTTCTTGTACGTGCAGACTCGCACAGCGCCTTGTTTTGGGTGGTGGATGTCAGTCCTGAGGAATCTACAGTCATGGTGACATTGGGATCTGCACAGACTCGGAGTAACTCGATGCTCTCTAGTAATGACCAGACAAGAATTTCCGAAACTGGAATTTCTAGACTTGTATTGTAAGTGCAAACTTGTCATGATGGTGCAGGCTAGTGATGATGGTGTAAGGGGGTGATGGTGGTGATGGTGTAAGGGGGTGAAGGCTGATGATGATGGTGTAAGGGGGTGATGGGGGTGAAGGCTGATGATGATGGTGTAAGGGGGTGATGGTGGTGATGGTGTAAGGGGGTGATGGGGGTGAAGGCTGATGATGATGGTGTAAGGTGGTGATGGGGGTGAAGGCTGATGATGATGGTGTAAGGGGGTGATGGTGGTGAAGGCTGATGATGATGGTGTAAGGGGGTGATGGGGGTGAAGGCTGATGATGATGGTGTAAGGGGGTGATGGTGGTGAAGGCTGATGATGATGGTGTAAGGGGGTGATGGGGGTGAAGGCTGATGATGATGGTGTAAGGGGGTGATGGGGGTGAAGGCTGATGATGATGGTGTAAGGGGGTGATGGGGTGAAGGCTGATGATGATGGTGTAAGGTGGTGAAGGCTGATGATGATGGTGTAAGGGGGTGATGGTGGTGAAGGCTGATGATGATGGTGTAAGGGGGTGATGGTGGTGATGGTGTAAGGGGGTGAAGGCTGATGATGATGGTGTAAGGTGGTGATGGGGGTGAAGGCTGATGATGATGGTGTAAGGTGGTGATGGGGGTGAAGGCTGATGATGATGGTGTAAGGGGTGATGGGGGTGAAGGCTGATGATGATGGTGTAAGGTGGTGAAGGCTGATGATGATGGTGTAAGGGGGTGAAGGCTAGTGATGATGGTGTAAGGGGGTGATGGGGGTGAAGGCTGATGATGATGGTGTAAGGGGGTGATGGGGTGAAGGCTGATGATGATGGTGTAAGGTGGTGAAGGCTGATGATGATGGTGTAAGGGGGTGATGGTGGTGAAGGCTGATGATGATGGTGTAAGGGGGTGATGGGGGTGAAGGCTGATGATGATGGTGTAAGGTGGTGAAGGCTGATGATGATGGTGTAAGGGGGTGAAGGCTAGTGATGATGGTGTAAGGGGGTGATGGGGTGAAGGCTGATGATGATGGTGTAAGGGGGTGAAGGATGATGATGATAGGGTAAGGGGGTGATGGGGGTGAAGGCTGATGATGATGGTGTAAGGGGGTGATGGGGGTGAAGGCTGATGATGATGGTGTAAGGTGGTGATGGGGGTGAAGGCTGATGATGATGGTGTAAGGGGGTGATGGTGGTGAAGGCTGATGATGATGGTGTAAGGGGGTGATGGGGGTGAAGGCTGATGATGATGGTGTAAGGGGTGATGGTGGTGAAGGCTGATGATGATGGTGTAAGGTGGTGAAGGCTGATGATGATGGTGTAAGGGGGTGAAGGCTGATGATGATGGTGTAAGGGGGTGATGGGGGTGAAGGCTGATGATGATGGTGTAAGGGGGTGATGGGGGTGAAGGCTGATGATGATGGTGTAAGGTGGTGAAGGCTGATGATGATGGTGTAAGGGGGTGATGGGGGTGAAGGCTGATGATGATGGTGTAAGGGGGTGATGGTGGTGAAGGCTGATGATGATGGTGTAAGGTGGTGAAGGCTGATGATGATGGTGTAAGGGGGTGATGGGGGTGAAGGCTGATGATGATGGTGTAAGGGGGTGATGGGGGTGAAGGCTGATGATGATGGTGTAAGGGGGTGATGGGGGTGAAGGCTGATGATGATGGTGTAAGGGGGTGATGGGGGTGAAGGCTGATGATGATGGTGTAAGGGGGTGAAGGCTGATGATGATGGTGTAAGGGGGTGATGGGGGTGAAGGCTGATGATGATGGTGTAAGGGGGTGATGGGGGTGAAGGCTGATGATGATGGTGTAAGGGGGTGAAGGCTGATGATGATGGTGTAAGGGGGTGATGGGGGTGAAGGCTGATGATGATGGTGTAAGGGGGTGAAGGCTGATGATGATGGTGTAAGGGGGTGATGGGGGTGAAGGCTGATGATGATGGTGTAAGGGGGTGATGGGGGTGAAGGCTGATGATGATGGTGTAAGGGGGTGATGGGGGTGAAGGCTGATGATGATGGTGTAAGGGGGTGATGGGGGTGAAGGCTGATGATGATGGTGTAAGGGGGTGAAGGCTGATGATGATGGTGTAAGGGGGTGATGGGGGTGAAGGCTGATGATGATGGTGTAAGGGGGTGATGGGGGTGAAGGCTGATGATGATGGTGTAAGGTGGTGAAGGCTGATGATGATGGTGTAAGGGGGTGATGGTGGTGAAGGCTGATGATGATGGTGTAAGGTGGTGAAGGCTGATGATGATGGTGTAAGGGGGTGATGGGGGTGAAGGCTGATGATGATGGTGTAAGGGGGTGATGGTGGTGAAGGCTGATGATGATGGTGTAAGGGGGTGATGGGGGTGAAGGCTGATGATGATGGTGTAAGGGGTGATGGTGGTGAAGGCTGATGATGATGGTGTAAGGGGGTGATGGGGGTGAAGGCTGATGATGATGGTGTAAGGGGTGATGGTGGTGAAGGCTGATGATGATGGTGTAAGGTGGTGAAGGCTGATGATGATGGTGTAAGGGGGTGAAGGCTAGTGATGATGGTGTAAGGGGGTGATGGGGGTGAAGGCTGATGATGATGGTGTAAGGGGGTGATGGGGGTGAAGGCTGATGATGATGGTGTAAGGTGGTGAAGGCTGATGATGATGGTGTAAGGGGGTGATGGTGGTGAAGGCTGATGATGATGGTGTAAGGTGGTGAAGGCTGATGATGATGGTGTAAGGGGGTGATGGGGGTGAAGGCTGATGATGATGGTGTAAGGGGGTGATGGTGGTGAAGGCTGATGATGATGGTGTAAGGTGGTGAAGGCTGATGATGATGGTGTAAGGGGGTGATGGGGGTGAAGGCTGATGATGATGGTGTAAGGGGGTGATGGGGGTGAAGGCTGATGATGATGGTGTAAGGGGGTGATGGGGGTGAAGGCTGATGATGATGGTGTAAGGGGGTGATGGGGGTGAAGGCTGATGATGATGGTGTAAGGGGGTGAAGGCTGATGATGATGGTGTAAGGGGGTGATGGGGGTGAAGGCTGATGATGATGGTGTAAGGTGGTGAAGGCTGATGATGATGGTGTAAGGGGGTGATGGGGGTGAAGGCTGATGATGATGGTGTAAGGGGGTGATGGGGGTGAAGGCTGATGATGATGGTGTAAGGTGGTGAAGGCTGATGATGGTGTAAGGGGGTGATGGGGGTGAAGGCTGATGATGATGGTGTAAGGGGGTGATGGTGGTGAAGGCTGATGATGATGGTGTAAGGTGGTGAAGGCTGATGATGATGGTGTAAGGGGGTGATGGGGGTGAAGGCTGATGATGATGGTGTAAGGGGGTGATGGGGGTGAAGGCTGATGATGATGGTGTAAGGGGGTGATGGGGGTGAAGGCTGATGATGATGGTGTAAGGGGGTGATGGGGGTGAAGGCTGATGATGATGGTGTAAGGGGGTGATGGGGGTGAAGGCTGATGATGATGATGGTGTAAGGGGGTGATGGGGGTGAAGGCTGATGATGATGGTGTAAGGTGGTGAAGGCTGATGATGATGGTGTAAGGGGGTGATGGGGGTGAAGGCTGATGATGATGGTGTAAGGGGGTGATGGGGGTGAAGGCTGATGATGATGGTGTAAGGTGGTGAAGGCTGATGATGATGGTGTAAGGGGGTGATGGTGGTGAAGGCTGATGATGATGGTGTAAGGGGGTGATGGGGGTGAAGGCTGATGATGATGGTGTAAGGGGGTGATGGGGGTGAAGGCTGATGATGATGGTGTAAGGGGGTGATGGGGGTGAAGGCTGATGATGATGGTGTAAGGGGGTGATGGGGGTGAAGGCTGATGATGATGGTGTAAGGTGGTGAAGGCTGATGATGATGGTGTAAGGGGGTGATGGTGGTGAAGGCTGATGATGATGGTGTAAGGGGGTGATGGGGGTGAAGGCTGATGATGATGGTGTAAGGGGGTGATGGGGGTGAAGGCTGATGATGATGGTGTAAGGGGGTGATGGGGGTGAAGGCTGATGATGATGGTGTAAGGGGGTGATGGGGGTGAAGGCTGATGATGATGGTGTAAGGTGGTGAAGGCTGATGATGATGGTGTAAGGGGGTGATGGGGGTGAAGGCTGATGATGATGGTGTAAGGTGGTGAAGGCTGATGATGATAGGGTAAGGGGGTGATGGGGGTGAAGGCTGATGATGATGGTGTAAGGGGTGATGGTGGTGAAGGCTGATGATGATGGTGTAAGGGGGTGATGGGGGTGAAGGCTGATGATGATGGTGTAAGGGGGTGATGGGGGTGAAGGCTGATGATGATGGTGTAAGGGGGTGATGGGGGTGAAGGCTGATGATGATGGTGTAAGGTGGTGATGGGGGTGAAGGCTGATGATGATGGTGTAAGGGGGTGAAGGCTGATGATGATAGGGTAAGGGGGTGATGGGGGTGAAGGCTGATGATGATGGTGTAAGGGGGTGATGGGGGTGAAGGCTGATGTTGATGGTGTAAGGGGGTGATGGGGGTGACGGCTGATGATGATGGTGTAAGGTGGTGAAGGCTGATGATGATAGGGTAAGGGGGTGATGGGGGTGAAGGCTGATGATGATGGTGTAAGGGGGTGATGGGGGTGAAGGCTGATGATGATGGTGTAAGGGGTGATGGTGGTGAAGGCTGATGATGATGGTGTAAGGGGGTGATGGGGGTGAAGGCTGATGATGATGGTGTAAGGTGGTGAAGGCTGATGATGATGGTGTAAGGGGGTGATGGGGGTGAAGGCTGATGATGATGGTGTAAGGTGGTGAAGGCTGATGATGATGGTGTAAGGGGGTGATGGGGGTGAAGGCTGATGATGATGGTGTAAGGGGGTGATGGGGGTGAAGGCTGATGATTATGGTGTAAGGTGGTGAAGGCTGATGATGATGGTGTAAGGGGGTGATGGGGGTGAAGGCTGATGATGATGGTGTAAGGGGGTGATGGGGGTGAAGGCTGATGATGATGGTGTAAGGGGGTGATGGGGGTGAAGGCTGATGATGATGGTGTAAGGGGGTGATGGGGGTGAAGGCTGATGATGATGGTGTAAGGGGGTGAAGGCTGATGATGATGGTGTAAGGGGGTGATGGGGGTGAAGGCTGATGATGATGGTGTAAGGTGGTGAAGGCTGATGATGATGGTGTAAGGTGGTGAAGGCTGATGATGATGGTGTAAGGTGGTGAAGGCTGATGATGATGGTGTAAGGGGGTGATGGGGGTGAAGGCTGATGATGATGGTGTAAGGTGGTGAAGGCTGATGATGATAGGGTAAGGGGGTGATGGGGGTGAAGGCTGATGATGATGGTGTAAGGGGGTGATGGGGGTGAAGGCTGATGATGATGGTGTAAGGGGTGATGGTGGTGAAGGCTGATGATGATGGTGTAAGGGGGTGATGGGGGTGAAGGCTGATGATGATGGTGTAAGGGGGTGATGGGGGTGAAGGCTGATGATGATGGTGTAAGGGGTGATGGTGGTGAAGGCTGATGATGATGGTGTAAGGGGGTGATGGGGGTGAAGGCTGATGATGATGGTGTAAGGTGGTGAAGGCTGATGATGATGGTGTAAGGGGGTGATGGGGGTGAAGGCTGATGATGATGGTGTAAGGTGGTGAAGGCTGATGATGATGGTGTAAGGGGGTGATGGGGGTGAAGGCTGATGATGATGGTGTAAGGTGGTGAAGGCTGATGATGATGGTGTAAGGGGGTGAAGGCTGATGATGATGGTGTAAGGGGGTGATGGGGGTGAAGGCTGATGATGATGGTGTAAGGGGGTGATGGGGGTGAAGGCTGATGATGATAGGGTAAGGGGGTGATGGGGGTGAAGGCTGCTGATGATGGTGTAAGGGGGTGAAGGCTGATGATGATGGTGTAAGGGGGTGATGGTGGTGAAGGCTGATGATGATGGTGTAAGGGGGTGATGGTGGTGAAGGCTGATGATGATGGTGTAAGGTGGTGATGGGGGTGAAGGCTGATGATGATGGTGTAAGGGGGTGATGGGGGTGAAGGCTGATGATGATGGTGTAAGGGGGTGATGGGGGTGAAGGCTGATGATGATGGTGTAAGGGGGTGATGGGGGTGAAGGCTGATGATGATGGTGTAAGGGGGTGATGGTGGTGAAGGCTGATGATGATGGTGTAAGGGGGTGATGGTGGTGAAGGCTGATGATGATGGTGTAAGGGGGTGATGGGGGTGAAGGCTGATGATGATGGTGTAAGGGGGTGATGGGGGTGAAGGCTGATGATGATGGTGTAAGGGGGTGATGGGGGTGAAGGCTGATGATGATGGTGTAAGCGGGTGATGGGGGTGAAGGCTGATGATGATGGTGTAAGGTGGTGAAGGCTGATGATGATGGTGTAAGGGGGTGATGGTGGTGAAGGCTGATGATGATGGTGTAAGGGGGTGATGGGGGTGAAGGCTGATGATGATGGTGTAAGGTGGTGAAGGCTGATGATGATGGTGTAAGGTGGTGAAGGCTGATGATGATGGTGTAAGGGGGTGATGGTGGTGAAGGCTGATGATGATGGTGTAAGGGGGTGATGGGGGTGAAGGCTGATGATGATGGTGTAAGGTGGTGATGGGGGTGAAGGCTGATGATGATGGTGTAAGGTGGTGAAGGCTGATGATGATAGGGTAAGGGGGTGATGGGGGTGAAGGCTGATGATGATGGTGTAAGGGGGTGATGGGGGTGAAGGCTGATGATGATGGTGTAAGGGGTGATGGTGGTGAAGGCTGATGATGATGGTGTAAGGGGGTGATGGGGGTGAAGGCTGATGATGATGGTGTAAGGTGGTGAAGGCTGATGATGATGGTGTAAGGGGGTGAAGGCTGATGATGATGGTGTAAGGGGGTGATGGGGGTGAAGGCTGATGATGATGGTGTAAGGTGGTGAAGGCTGATGATGATGGTGTAAGGGGGTGATGGGGGTGAAGGCTGATGATGATGGTGTAAGGGGGTGATGGGGGTGAAGGCTGATGATGATGGTGTAAGGTGGTGAAGGCTGATGATGATGGTGTAAGGGGGTGAAGGCTGATGATGATGGTGTAAGGGGGTGATGGGGGTGAAGGCTGATGATGATGGTGTAAGGGGGTGATGGTGGTGAAGGCTGATGATGATGGTGTAAGGGGGTGTTGGGGGTGAAGGCTGATGATGATGGTGTAAGGTGGTGAAGGCTGATGATGATGGTGTAAGGGGGTGATGGGGGTGAAGGCTGATGATGATGGTGTAAGGTGGTGAAGGCTGATGATGATAGGGTAAGGGGGTGATGGGGGTGAAGGCTGATGATGATGGTGTAAGGGGGTGATGGGGGTGAAGGCTGATGATGATGGTGTAAGGGGTGATGGTGGTGAAGGCTGATGATGATGGTGTAAGGGGGTGATGGGGGTGAAGGCTGATGATGATGGTGTAAGGTGGTGATGGGGGTGAAGGCTGATGATGATGGTGTAAGGGGGTGAAGGCTGATGATGATAGGGTAAGGGGGTGATGGGGGTGAAGGCTGATGATGATGGTGTAAGGGGGTGATGGGGGTGAAGGCTGATGTTGATGGTGTAAGGGGGTGATGGGGGTGACGGCTGATGATGATGGTGTAAGGTGGTGATGGGGGTGAAGGCTGATGATGATGGTGTAAGGTGGTGAAGGCTGATGATGATAGGGTAAGGGGGTGATGGGGGTGAAGGCTGATGATGATGGTGTAAGGGGGTGATGGGGGTGAAGGCTGATGATGATGGTGTAAGGGGTGATGGTGGTGAAGGCTGATGATGATGGTGTAAGGGGGTGATGGGGGTGAAGGCTGATGATGATGGTGTAAGGTGGTGAAGGCTGATGATGATGGTGTAAGGGGGTGATGGGGGTGAAGGCTGATGATGATGGTGTAAGGTGGTGAAGGCTGATGATGATGGTGTAAGGGGGTGATGGGGGTGAAGGCTGATGATGATGGTGTAAGGGGGTGATGGGGGTGAAGGCTGATGATTATGGTGTAAGGTGGTGAAGGCTGATGATGATGGTGTAAGGGGGTGATGGGGGTGAAGGCTGATGATGATGGTGTAAGGGGGTGATGGGGGTGAAGGCTGATGATGATGGTGTAAGGGGGTGATGGGGGTGAAGGCTGATGATGATGGTGTAAGGGGGTGATGGGGGTGAAGGCTGATGATGATGGTGTAAGGGGGTGAAGGCTGATGATGATGGTGTAAGGGGGTGATGGGGGTGAAGGCTGATGATGATGGTGTAAGGTGGTGAAGGCTGATGATGATGGTGTAAGGTGGTGAAGGCTGATGATGATGGTGTAAGGTGGTGAAGGCTGATGATGATGGTGTAAGGGGGTGATGGGGGTGAAGGCTGATGATGATGGTGTAAGGTGGTGAAGGCTGATGATGATAGGGTAAGGGGGTGATGGTGGTGAAGGCTGATGATGATGGTGTAAGGGGGTGATGGGGGTGAAGGCTGATGATGATGGTGTAAGGGGGTGATGGGGGTGAAGGCTGATGATGATGGTGTAAGGGGTGATGGTGGTGAAGGCTGATGATGATGGTGTAAGGGGGTGATGGGGGTGAAGGCTGATGATGATGGTGTAAGGTGGTGAAGGCTGATGATGATGGTGTAAGGGGGTGATGGGGGTGAAGGCTGATGATGATGGTGTAAGGTGGTGAAGGCTGATGATGATGGTGTAAGGGGGTGATGGGGGTGAAGGCTGATGATGATGGTGTAAGGTGGTGAAGGCTGATGATGATGGTGTAAGGGGGTGAAGGCTGATGATGATGGTGTAAGGGGGTGATGGGGGTGAAGGCTGATGATGATGGTGTAAGGGGGTGATGGGGGTGAAGGCTGATGATGATGGTGTAAGGGGGTGATGGGGGTGAAGGCTGATGATGATAGGGTAAGGGGGTGATGGGGGTGAAGGCTGCTGATGATGGTGTAAGGGGGTGAAGGCTGATGATGATGGTGTAAGGGGGTGATGGTGGTGAAGGCTGATGATGATGGTGTAAGGGGGTGATGGTGGTGAAGGCTGATGATGATGGTGTAAGGGGGTGATGGGGGTGAAGGCTGATGATGATGGTGTAAGGGGGTGATGGGGGTGAAGGCTGATGATGATGGTGTAAGGGGGTGATGGGGGTGAAGGCTGATGATGATGGTGTAAGGGGGTGATGGGGGTGAAGGCTGATGATGATGGTGTAAGCGGGTGATGGGGGTGAAGGCTGATGATGATGGTGTAAGGTGGTGAAGGCTGATGATGATGGTGTAAGGGGGTGATGGTGGTGAAGGCTGATGATGATGGTGTAAGGGGGTGATGGGGGTGAAGGCTGATGATGATGGTGTAAGGTGGTGAAGGCTGATGATGATGGTGTAAGGTGGTGAAGGCTGATGATGATGGTGTAAGGGGGTGATGGGGGTGAAGGCTGATGATGATGGTGTAAGGGGGTGAAGGCTGATGATGATAGGGTAAGGGGGTGATGGGGGTGAAGGCTGATGATGATGGTGTAAGGGGGTGATGGGGGTGAAGGCTGATGATGATGGTGTAAGGGGTGATGGTGGTGAAGGCTGATGATGATGGTGTAAGGGGGTGATGGGGGTGAAGGCTGATGATGATGGTGTAAGGTGGTGAAGGCTGATGATGATGGTGTAAGGGGGTGAAGGCTGATGATGATGGTGTAAGGGGGTGATGGGGGTGAAGGCTGATGATGATGGTGTAAGGTGGTGAAGGCTGATGATGATGGTGTAAGGGGGTGATGGGGGTGAAGGCTGATGATGATGGTGTAAGGGGGTGATGGGGGTGAAGGCTGATGATGATGGTGTAAGGTGGTGAAGGCTGATGATGATGGTGTAAGGGGGTGAAGGCTGATGATGATGGTGTAAGGGGGTGATGGGGGTGAAGGCTGATGATGATGGTGTAAGGGGGTGATGGTGGTGAAGGCTGATGATGATGGTGTAAGGGGGTGTTGGGGGTGAAGGCTGATGATGATGGTGTAAGGTGGTGAAGGCTGATGATGATGGTGTAAGGGGGTGATGGGGGTGAAGGCTGATGATTATGGTGTAAGGTGGTGAAGGCTGATGATGATGGTGTAAGGGGGTGAAGGCTGATGATGATAGGGTAAGGGGGTGATGGGGGTGAAGGCTGATGATGATGGTGTAAGGGGGTGAAGGCTGATGATGATGGTGTAAGGGGGTGATGGGGGTGAAGGCTGATGATGATAGGGTAAGGGGGTGATGGGGGTGAAGGCTGATGATGATGGTGTAAGGTGGTGATGGGGGTGAAGGCTGATGATGATGGTGTAAGGTGGTGAAGGCTGATGATGATAGGGTAAGGGGGTGATGGGGGTGAAGGCTGATGATGATGGTGTAAGGGGGTGATGGGGGTGAAGGCTGATGATGATGGTGTAAGGGGTGATGGTGGTGAAGGCTGATGATGATGGTGTAAGGGGGTGATGGGGGTGAAGGCTGATGATGATGGTGTAAGGTGGTGAAGGCTGATGATGATGGTGTAAGGGGGTGATGGGGGTGAAGGCTGATGATGATGGTGTAAGGTGGTGAAGGCTGATGATGATGGTGTAAGGGGGTGATGGGGGTGAAGGCTGATGATGATGGTGTAAGGGGGTGATGGGGGTGAAGGCTGATGATGATGGTGTAAGGTGGTGAAGGCTGATGATGATGGTGTAAGGGGGTGAAGGCTGATGATGATGGTGTAAGGGGGTGATGGGGGTGAAGGCTGATGATGATGGTGTAAGGGGGTGATGGTGGTGAAGGCTGATGATGATGGTGTAAGGGGGTGATGGGGGTGAAGGCTGATGATGATGGTGTAAGGTGGTGAAGGCTGATGATGATGGTGTAAGGGGGTGATGGGGGTGAAGGCTGATGATGATGGTGTAAGGGGGTGATGGGGGTGAAGGCTGATGATTATGGTGTAAGGTGGTGAAGGCTGATGATGATGGTGTAAGGGGGTGATGGGGGTGAAGGCTGATGATGATGGTGTAAGGGGGTGATGGGGGTGAAGGCTGATGATGATGGTGTAAGGGGGTGATGGGGGTGAAGGCTGGTCTATCATGGAGACTAGAGATGAGTGAACAGTCAAATATTCGATATTCGTTTGGAATAGCCCCTCAATATTGGACTATTTGAACGAATATGGAACCCCATTATAGTCTATGGGAGAAAATGCTTCACAAAAAAGAAGACGTGTCAGCTCACTTACGTGTCTTCAATCGAGGGTTGATTGTGAAAAACACTCTATTTATCCCGTGTTGTAGTCCTCCAGACTAAGTATGCATGCACGGAAAAAAGCCTCCCAGCTCGAGGTAAAGTTTGAATAGCCACACGATGAATCCAGCAAAGCAAACTTAAATAAAACGTAGCATTTATTTCATAAATCCAGAATAAAATATGCGTCAATATCAAGGTTCAAAAAACGTCCATGATGGCAAGAGGAAAAAGACGTCGTCTTTTTCCTCTTGCCATCATGGACGTTTTTTGAACCTTGATATTGACGCATATTTTATTCTGGATTTATGAAATAAATGCTACGTTTTATTTAAGTTTGCTTTGCTGGATTCATCGTGTGGCTATAGAAAATGCTTCACTCCAGGGGATCCCACCATTCACCTCAGGAGAGTCACCAAGTCCACTATGACACCCCAGGAAATGATGCAACACCTCTGCAATGTAACTGGGCCAGCAGGGGGCGCATGTCTGGGGGCATCTAACACACCAAAGTCATTGGATTACGCCACTATCTCCTCGGGATCCCTGTGAGCTTGCGATGTGCAGGAGCTGACTTTTTCCCATAGGAATGCATTGACCAGCGTTGATTGGCTGAATGCCATACAGAGTACAGTCATGGCCAAAAGTTTTGAGAATGCTACAAATAGTAATTGTTACAAAGTCTACGGCTTCAGTTTTCCTAATGGTAATTTGCATATACTCCAGAATGTTATAACGAGTGATCAGCTTAACAGCAATTACTTGTAAAGTCAATATTTGCCTAGAAAATGAACTTTATCCCCCAAAACACATTTCAACATCATTGCAGCCCTGCCTTAAAAGGACCAGCTAACATGGTTTCAGTGATTGCTCCAGTAACACAGGTGTGGGTGTTGATGAGGACAGGACTGGAGATCAATCTGTCATGATTAAGTAAGAATGACACCACTGGACACTGTAAAAGGAGGCTGGTGCTTGGCATCATTGTTTCTCTTCTGTTACCCATGGTTATCTCTAAAGAAACACGTGCAGTCATCATTGCACTACACAAAAATGGCCTAACAGGGAAGAGTATCGCAGCTAGAAAGATTGCACCGCAGTCACCAATCTATCGCATCATCAAGAACTTCAAGGAGAGAGGTCCCATTGTTGGCAAAAAGGCTCCAGGGCGGCCAAGAAAGACCAGCAAGCGCCAGGACCGTCTCTTAAAAGTGTTTCAGCTGCAGGATCGGGCTACCAGCAGTGCAGAGCTTGCTCAGGAATGGCAGCAGGCAGGTGTGAGTGCATCTGCACGCACTGTGAGGTGGAGACTCTTGGAGCAAGGCCTGGTCTCAAGGAGGGCAGCAAAGAAGCCACTTCTCTCCAGAAAAAACATCAGGGACAGACTGATATTCTGCAAAAGGTCCAGGGAGTGGACTGCTGAGGACTGGAGGAAAGTCATTTTCTCTGATGAATCCCCTTTTTGATTGTTTGGGACATCTGGAAACAGCTTATTGGGAGAAGAGGAGGTGAGCGCTACCACCAGTCTTGTCTCATGCCAACTGTAAAGCATCCTGAAACCATTCATGTGTGGGGTGGCTTCTCAGCCAAGGGAATCGGCTCTCTCACAGTCTTGCCTAAAAACACAGCCATGAATAAAGAATGGGACCAGAATGTCCTCCAAGATCAACTTCTCTCAACCGTCCAAGAGCAGTTTGGCCACCAACAATGCCTTCTCCAGCATGATGGAGCACCTTGCCATAAAGCAAAGGGGAGAACTAAATGGCTCAGGGAACAAAACACAGAGATTTTGGGTCCATGGCCTGGAAACTCCCCAGATCTTAATCCCATTGAGAACTTGTGGTCAATCAGCAAGAGACTGGTGGACAAACAAAAACCGACAAATTCTGACAAAATGCAAGCATTGATTGTGCAAGAATGGACGGCTATCAGTCAGGATTTGGTCCAGAAGGTGATTGAGAGCTGCCAGGGAGAATTGCAGAGTCCTGAAGAAGAAGGGGCAACACTGCAAATATTGTGGGAGGGGATACAAATTTTTAGTGCGTTTGCGGCCTGGTATGCGATTGGAGTTGCATACCCCGGACGGCCTGATACTCGATCGAATACCAATTTGATGGAACGGTGTTCGCTTGTCACTAATGGTGCAGGCTGGTGATGATGGTGCAGGCTGGTGATGATGGTGCAGGCTGGTGACACTTGTGCACTGGTGCAGGGGCAGCAGATTCTATCAGATAGTGTATATATATATATATATATATATATATATATATATATATACACTATGTGCGTGCGTGCCGGTTAGACCTGACCGCGCTGCGACTCTAGAACTTATTTTAATCAGTTTCAGAACAGACAAATCTGTCATTTCACCGAGTTTCTCCAAATTCTCAGATTTTCACTTTCTTTGGCTCTTCGTTCGTATTTGCTGATCTAACCTCGTGTTTTCGGCTGAGCTGCCACGTAATCCAGTCCACGTGCACGCTCAGTGATGTCATCAGTAGTGCACAGCTCCTCGCACGTCTCCATTCAGGTGCACTGCTTCCTGGCACGGCACGTTCTGCGTAGTGTGCACTAGGACTTCCACAGACATCACCACCTCAGACCACAAAAACTGCCTGCGGCTCGGCATTCGTGCACAAGTGGGGCAGCCATTTTGTCTCGCACTGCATTCACAAGTGACTGGACAATGAATAGGGCGACGGTGACCTCATTGGAAACGTTGCGTTCACAGAATAGGAGTGCGGCTCAGGTATATACTCCACTCCATCGCCGGCTCTGAGGTCACTTACACAAACCACAACATATTACTGGTGCACCCTGCGGAGCAACACGAGGAGGAGACCACAGGACGGGCGGCAGAGCCTGCAGGCGAGGAGGAGACCACAGGACGGGCGGCAGAGCCTGCAGGCGAGGAGGAGACCACAGGACGGGCGGCAGTGACTGCAGGTGAGGAGGAGGAGACCACAGGACGGGCGGCAGAGCCTGCAGGCGAGGAGGAGACCACAGGACGGGCGGCAGAGCCTGCAGGCGAGGAGGAGAGGACAGGACGGGCGGCAGAGCCTGCAGGCGAGGAGGAGACCACAGGAAGGGCGGCAGAGCCTGCAGGCGAGGAGGAGACCACAGGACGGGCGGCAGAGCCTGCAGGCGAGGAGGAGACCACAGGACGGGCGGCAGTGACTGCAGGTGAGGAGGAGGAGACCACAGGACGGGCGGCAGAGCCTGCAGGCGAGGAGGAGACCACAGGACGGGCGGCAGAGCCTGCAGGCGAGGAGGAGACCACAGGAAGGGCGGCAGAGCCTGCAGGCGAGGAGGAGACCACAGGACGGGCGGCAGAGCCTGCAGGCGAGGAGGAGACCACAGGACGGGCGGCAGTGACTGCAGGTGAGGAGGAGGAGACCACAGGACGGGCGGCAGAGCCTGCAGGCGAGGAGGAGACCACAGGAAGGGCGGCAGAGCCTGCAGGCGAGGAGGAGACCACAGGACGGGCGGCAGAGCCTGCAGGCGAGGAGGAGACCACAGGACGGGCGGCAGTGACTGCAGGTGAGGAGGAGGAGACAGGACGGGCGGCAGAGCCTGCAGGCGAGGAGGAGACCACAGGAAGGGCGGCAGAGCCTGCAGGCGAGGAGGAGACCACAGGACGGGCGGCAGAGCCTGCAGGCGAGGAGGAGACCACAGGACGGGCGGCAGAGCCTGCAGGCGAGGAGGAGACCACAGGACGGGCGGCAGTGACTGCAGGTGAGGAGGAGAAGACAGGACGGGCGGCAGAGCCTGCAGGCGAGGAGGAGACCACAGGAAGGGCGGCAGAGCCTGCAGGCGAGGAGGAGACCACAGGACGGGCGGCAGAGCCTGCAGGCGAGGAGGAGACCACAGGACGGGCGGCAGTGACTGCAGGTGAGGAGGAGGAGACCACAGGACGGGCGGCAGAGCCTGCAGGCGAGGAGGAGACCACAGGACGGGCGGCAGAGCCTGCAGGCGAGGAGGAGAGGACAGGACGGGCGGCAGAGCCTGCAGGCGAGGAGGAGAGGACAGGACGGGCAGCAGAGCCTGCAGGCGAGGAGGAGAGGACAGGACGGGCAGCAGAGCCTGCAGGCGAGGAGGAGACCACAGGACGGGCGGCAGAGCCTGCAGGCGAGGAGGAGACCACAGGACGGGCGGCAGAGCCTGCAGGCGAAGAGGAGAGGACAGGACGGGCGGCAGAGCCTGCAGGCGAGGAGGAGACCACAGGACGGGCGGCAGAGCCTGCAGGCGAGGAGGAGAAGACAGGAAGGGCGGCAGAGCCTGCAGGCGAGGAGGAGACCACAGGACGGGCGGCAGAGCCTGCAGGCGAGGAGGAGACCACAGGACGGGCGGCAGAGCCTGCAGGCGAAGAGGAGAGGACAGGACGGGCGGCAGAGCCTGCAGGCGAGGAGGAGACCACAGGACGGGCGGCAGAGCCTGCAGGCGAGGAGGAGAAGACAGGAAGGGCGGCAGAGCCTGCAGGCGAGGAGGAGACCACAGGACGGGCGGCAGAGCCTGCAGGCGAGGAGGAGACCACAGGACGGGCGGCAGAGCCTGCAGGCGAGGAGGAGACCACAGGACGGGCGGCAGAGCCTGCAGGCGAGGAGGAGACCACAGGACGGGCGGCAGAGCCTGCAGGCGAGGAGGAGAAGACAGGACGGGCGGCAGAGCCTGCAGGCGAGGAGGAGACCACAGGACGGGCGGCAGAGCCTGCAGGCGAGGAGGAGACCACAGGACGGGCGGCAGAGCCTGCAGGCGAGGAGGAGACCACAGGACGGGCGGCAGAGCCTGCAGGCGAGGAGGAGACCACAGGACGGGCGGCAGAGCCTGCAGGCGAGGAGGAGACCACAGGACGGGCGGCAGAGCCTGCAGGCGAGGAGGAGACCACAGGACGGGCGGCAGAGCCTGCAGGCGAGGAGGAGAAGACAGGACGGGCGGCAGAGCCTGCAGGCGAGGAGGAGAAGACAGGAAGGGCGGCAGAGCCTGCAGGCGAGGAGGAGACCACAGGACGGGCGGCAGAGCCTGCAGGCGAGGAGGAGACCACAGGACGGGCGGCAGAGCCTGCAGGCGAGGAGGAGACCACAGGACGGGCGGCAGAGCCTGCAGGCGAGGAGGAGACCACAGGACGGGCGGCAGAGCCTGCAGGTGAGGAGGAGACCACAGGACGGGCGGCAGAGCCTGCAGGCGAGGAGGAGACCACAGGACGGGCGGCAGAGCCTGCAGGCGAGGAGGAGACCACAGGACGGGCGGCAGAGCCTGCAGGCGAGGAGGAGAAGACAGGACGGGCGGCAGAGCCTGCAGGCGAGGAGGAGAGGACAGGACGGGCGGCAGAGCCTGCAGGCGAGGAGGAGACCACAGGACGGGCGGCAGAGCCTGCAGGCGAGGAGGAGACCACAGGACGGGCGGCAGAGCCTGCAGGCGAGGAGGAGACCACAGGACGGGCGGCAGAGCCTGCAGGCGAGGAGGAGACCACAGGACGGGCGGCAGAGCCTGCAGGCGAGGAGGAGACCACAGGACGGGCGGCAGAGCCTGCAGGCGAGGAGGAGAAGACAGGACGGGCGGCAGTGACTGAGGGCGAGGAGGAGACCACAGGACAGGCGGCAGTGACTGCAGGCAAGGAGGAGACCACAGGACGGGCGGCAGAGCCTGCAGGCGAGGAGGAGAGGACAGGACGGGCGGCAGAGCCTGCAGGCGAGGAGGAGAGGACAGGACGGGCGGCAGAGCCTGCAGGCGAGGAGGAGACCACAGGACGGGCGGCAGAGCCTGCAGGCGAGGAGGAGACCACAGGACGGGCGGCAGAGCCTGCAGGTGAGGAGGAGACCACAGGACGGGCGGCAGAGCCTGCAGGCGAGGAGGAGAGGACAGGACGGGCGGCAGTGACTGAGGGCGAGGAGGAGACCACAGGACAGGCGGCAGTGACTGCAGGCAAGGAGGAGACCACAGGACGGGCGGCAGAGCCTGCAGGCGAGGAGGAGAGGACAGGACGGGCGGCAGAGCCTGCAGGCGAGGAGGAGAGGACAGGACGGGCAGCAGAGCCTGCAGGCGAGGAAGAGAGGACAGGACGGGCAGCAGAGCCTGCAGGCGAGGAGGAGACCACAGGACGGGCGGCAGAGCCTGCAGGCGAGGAGGAGACCACAGGACGGGCGGCAGAGCCTGCAGGCGAGGAGGAGACCACAGGACGGGCGGCAGAGCCTGCAGGCGAGGAGGAGACCACAGGACGGGCGGCAGAGCCTGCAGGCGAGGAGGAGAAGACCGGACGGGCGGCAGAGCCTGCAGGCGAGGAGGAGAGGACAGGACGGGCGGCAGAGCCTGCAGGCGAGGAGGAGACCACAGGACGGGCGGCAGAGCCTGCAGGCGAGGAGGAGAAGACAGGATGGGCGGCAGAGCCTGCAGGCGAGTAGGACAGGACAGGACGGGCGGCAGAGCCTGCAGGCGAGGAGGAGACCACAGGACAGGCGGCAGAGCCTGCAGGCGAGGAGGAGAGGACAGGACAGGCGGCAGAGCCTGCAGGCGAGGAGGAGACCACAGGACGGGCGGCAGTGACTGCAGGTGAGGAGGAGGAGACCACAGGACGGGCGGCAGAGCCTGCAGGCGGTTCCCGGGACTGTCACTGTCATTGTGATTCAGCACTTTCTGTAGTCTCTGCACTAGGGAGGGGGAGGGGAGCACAAGGGAATACAGCGCACTACTACAGGAGCCTGTTCACACTGCAGATAGTCACCAATGTACAAGCTGGTACAGTGACCACAATAATACAGACCAGAAAGAGGGGGCGCTCTCCTCCTAATATAAGGACAGACTAGATGGAGGGGGCGCTCTCCTCCTAATATAAGGACAGACTAGATGGAGGGGGCGCTCTCCTCCTAATATAAGGACAGATTAGATGGAGGGGGCGCTCTCCTCCTAATATAAGGACAGACTAGACAGAGGGGGCGCTCTCCTCCTAATATAAGGACAGACTAGACGGAGGGGGCGCTCTCCTCCTAATATAAGGACAGACTAGACGGAGGGGGCGCTCTACTACTAATATAAGGACAGACTAGATGGAGGGGGCGCTCTCCTCCTAATATAAGGACAGACTAGACGGAGGGGGCGCTCTCCTCCTAATATAAGGACAGACTAGACGGAGGGGGCGCTCTCCTCCTAATATAAGGACAGACTAGACGGAGGGGGCGCTCTCCTCCTAATATAAGGACAGACTAGACGGAGGGGGCGCTCTCCTCCTAATATAAGGACAGACTAGACGGAGGGGGCGCTCTCCTCCTAATATAAGGACAGACTAGACGGAGGGGGTGCTCTCCTCCTAATTTAAGAACAGACTAGACGGAGGGGCGCTCTCCTCCTAATATAAGGACAGACTAGATGGAGGGGGCGCTCTCCTCCTAATATAAGCACAGGCTAGATGGAGGGGGCGCTCTCCCCCTAATATAAGGACAGACTAGACGGAGGGGGCGCTCTCCTCCTAATATAAGGACAGATTAGATGGAGGGGGCGCTCTCCTCCTAATATAAGGACAGACTAGATGGAGGGGGCGCTCTCCTCCTAATATAAGGTCAGACTAGATGGAGGGGGCGCTCTCCTCCTAATATAAGGACAGACTAGATGGAGGGGGCGCTCTACTACTAATAAAAGGACAGACTAGATGGAGGGGGCGCTCTTCTCCTAATATAAGGACAGGCTAGACGGAGAGGGCGCTCTACTACTAATATAAGGACACACTAGATGGAGGGGGCGCTCTACTACTAATAAAAGGACAGACTAGATGGAGGGGGCGCTCTTCTCCTAATATAAGGACACACTAGATGGAGGGGGCGCTCTACTACTAATATAAGGACACACTAGATGGAGGGGGCGCTCTACTACTAATATAAGGACAGACTAGATGGAGGGGGCGCTCTACTACTAATATAAGGACAGACTAGATGGAGGGGGCGCTCTGCTCCTAATATAAGGACAGACTAGATGGAGGGGGCGCTCTCCTCCTAATATAAGGACAGACTAGATGGAGGGGCGCTCTCCCCCTAATATAAGGACAGACTAGATGGAGGGGGCGCTCTCCTCCTAATATAAGGACAGACTAGATGGAGGGGGCGCTCTACTACTAATATAAGGACAGACTAGATGGAGGGGGCGCTCTGCTCCTAATATAAGGACAGACTAGATGGAGGGGGCGCTCTACTACTAATATAAGCACAGGCTAGATGGAGGGGGCGCTCTACTACTAATATAAGGACAGACTAGATGGAGGGGGCGCTCTGCTCCTAATATAAGGACAGACTAGATGGAGGGGGCGCTCTCCTCCTAATATAAGGACAGACTAGATGGAGGGGCGCTCTCCTCCTAATATAAGGACAGACTAGATGGAGGGGGCGCTCTCCTCCTAATACAAGGACAGACTAGATGGAGGGGGCGCTCTCCTCCTAATATAAGGACAGACTAGATGGAGGGGGCGCTCTACTACTAATAAAAGGACAGACTAGATGGAGGGGGCGCTCTCCCCCTAATATAAGGACAGACTAGATGGAGAGGGCGCTCTCCTCTCCTCCTAATATAAGGACAGACTAGATGGAGGGGGCGCTCTCCTCCTAATATAAGGACACACTAGATGGAGAGGGCGCTCTCCTCTCCTCCTAATATAAGGACAGACTAGATGGAGGGGGCGCTCTCCTCCTAATATAAGGACAGACTAGATGGAGGGGGCGCTCTCCTCCTAATATAAGGACAGACTAGATGGAGGGGGCGCTCTCCTCCTAATATAAGGACAGGCTCTCCTCCTAATAGCTCAGACAATCTTCTGTGTAACTTGAGCTGTAGCTGTCGGGAGGAGTGCTGCCCTGTCACATGACATTGGGGCGGAACTGAGGAGAGCAGAGACTATATAGAGGGCGGGCGAGAGCTCAGAAATGTTACTAAGGAAATATCTACCTCATCTCGGACTCCAGGTCAGGAACATGAGCAACAGCCCGAGCACAGGTGAGAGCCGGGGACAATGTGGGTGACATACCGAGGAGAGAGCCGGGGACAATGTGGGTGACATACCGAGGTGAGAGCCGGGGACAATGTGGGTGACATACCAAGGTGAGAGCCGGGGACAATGTGGGTGACATACCAAGGTGAGAGCCGGGGACAATGTGGGTGACATACCAAGGTGAGAGCCGGGGACAATGTGGGTGACATACCGAGATGAGAGCCGGGGACAATGTGGGTGACATACCGAGATGAGAGCCGGGGACAATGTGGGTGACATACCGAGGTGAGAGCCGGGGACAATGTGGGTGACATACCGAGGAGAGAGCCGGGGACAATGTGGGTGACATACCGAGGTGAGAGCCGGGGACAATGTGGGTGACATACCGAGGAGAGAGCCGGGGACAATGTGGGTGACATACCGAGGGGAGAGCCGGGGACAATGTGGGTGACATACCGAGGTGAGAGCCGGGGACAATGTGGGTGACATACCGAGGTGAGAGCCGGGGACAATGTGGGTGACATACCGAGGTGAGAGCCGGGGACAATGTGGGTGACATACCGAGGTGAGAGCCGGGGACAATGTGGGTGACATACCGAGGTGAGAGCCGGGGACAATGTGGGTGACATACCAAGGTGAGAGCCGGGGACAATGTGGGTGACATACCGAGGTGAGAGCCGGGGACAATGTGGGTGACATACCGAGGTGAGAGCCGGGGACAATGTGGGTGACATACCGAGGGGAGAGCCGGGGACAATGTGGGTGACATACCGAGGGGAGAGCCGGGAACAATGTGGGTGACATACCGAGGTGAGAGCCGGGGACAATGTGGGTGACATACCGAGGGGAGAGCCGGGGACAATGTGGGTGACATACCGAGGTGAGAGCCGGGGACAATGTGGGTGACATACCGAGGTGAGAGCCGGGGACAATGTGGGTGACATACCGAGGGGAGAGCCGGGGACAATGTGGGTGACATACCGAGGGGAGAGCCGGGAACAATGTGGGTGACATACCGAGGGGAGAGCCGGGGACAATGTGGGTGACATACCGAGGGGAGAGCCGGGGACAATGTGGGTGATCTATTTCAGGGAGAAAGTGGATGAGATATTGTATGGGAGGGGGTGGTCTCCTCCTAATATAGGGACAGAGTAGACCTAGGGGGCGCTCTCCTCCTAATATAGGGACAGAGTAGACCTAGGGGGCGCTCTCCTCCTAATATAGGGACAGAGTAGACCTAGGGGGCGCTCTCCTCCTAATATGAGGACAGACTAGATGGAGGGGGCGCTCTCCTCCTAATATAAGGACAGAGTAGACCTAGGGGGCGCTCTCCTCCTAATATGAGGACAGACTAAATGGATGGGCTTACTCTTGGCTGGCTAAGTCATCCTCACGTTGCGTCACATTCTCCTGCGTTCACCATGTATTTCTCATGGGCAGGCGCGGTCATCTCATATGATGAAGTCAAGAAGCTGATCAGCTCAGGAAACTTCCAGATCTTTGATGTGAGGACACCGGAGGAAGTGAGTGCGGGGAAGATCTCCAGCTCGGTCCACATTCCAGGTATGAAGCACATGGATGGTCTGAGGTGGAGCCACCTTTCCATGTGAGCACCTTCTCGCCCAGCCTGGTCCATACCACGAGCAGCATCCTTCTTGTGGAAGACACTGTGATTGTGAGGCTCCTGGCAGCAGTGGACTCTCTGGCTCTTTTATAGTCCTGGTGGTGGCCCATCTCATGGCAGAGTAGGGCGTGAGTACTTATGCACTATCCATGGCCATTATGTTAAGGTCGTTTTCTTGGTTCTTCCAGTGACAGATGTAGAAGAAGCACTGAAGTTGGATCCAGTGGCCTTTAAACAGACATACAATGTGGAAAAGCCACGACCGGACGACCAAAACCTGGTGTTTCATTGTCAAATGGGAAGGAGGGGCCAGAGGGCCACAGAGATCGCCCAGGGCCTAGGCTACAAGCAGTAAGTGTCCTAATCGGGCTGAGGTCCAGTCTAGTGAGTGTCTATGGCACCATCATACTCAACAGCACTGTACAAACCGGCAAATCACAAAGAGCCGGCGCTCACATCTGCAGAAGGTTTCATGCGCAGATTAGTCAGAATTCTTCAGATAAATGATTTTTAACCAGCAATTTCTTTAAAAACAAACCCTTGATGGATCCAATTCTAGGCAATGTGTTCCCTTGGGCTCCATTCATCTCCGTCATTGTCAGGATCTGTTCTAGTGAGACCATGAGAGGTACAGGAGAGAGGAGCCCGCTGACCATGAGAGATAAAGGAGAGAGGAGCCCCCTGACCATGAGAGTTACAGGAGAGAGGAGCCCGCTGACCATGAGAGGTACAGGAGAGAGAGGAGCTCGCTGACCATGAGAGACATAGGAGAGAGAGGAGCCTGCTGACCATGAGAGGTACAGGAGAGAGAGGAGCCCGCTGACCATGAGAGTTACAGGAGAGAGGAGCCCCCTGACCATGAGAGGTACAGGAGAGAGGAGCCCGCTGACCATGAGAGGTACAGGAGAGAGAGGAGCCCCCTGACCATGAGAGTTACAGGAGAGAGGAGCCCGCTGACCATGAGAGGTACAGGAGAGAGGAGCCCGCTGACCATGAGAGGTACAGGAGAGAGGAGCCCGCTGACCATGAGAGGTACAGGAGAGAGAGGAGCCCCCTGACCATGAGAGTTACAGGAGAGAGGAGCCCGCTGACCATGAGAGGTACAGGAGAGAGAGGAGCTCGCTGACCATGAGAGACATAGGAGAGAGAGGAGCCTGCTGACCATGAGAGTTACAGGAGAGAGGAGCCCCCTGACCATGAGAGTTACAGGAGAGAGGAGCCCCCTGACCATGAGAGTTACAGGAGAGAGGAGCCCGCTGACCATGAGAGTTACAGGAGAGAGGAGCCCCCTGACCATGAGAGTTACAGGAGAGAGGAGCCCCCTGACCATGAGAGTTACAGGAGAGAGGAGCCCGCTGACCATGAGAGGTACAGGAGAGAGAGGAGCTCGCTGACCATGAGAGACATAGGAGAGAGAGGAGCCTGCTGACCATGAGAGGTACAGGAGAGAGAGGAGCCCGCTGACCATGAGAGTTACAGGAGAGAGGAGCCCCCTGACCATGAGAGGTACAGGAGAGAGGAGCCCGCTGACCATGAGAGGTACAGGAGAGAGAGGAGCCCCCTGACCATGAGAGTTACAGGAGAGAGGAGCCCGCTGACCATGAGAGGTACAGGAGAGAGGAGCCCGCTGACCATGAGAGGTACAGGAGAGAGGAGCCCGCTGACCATGAGAGGTACAGGAGAGAGAGGAGCCCCCTGACCATGAGAGTTACAGGAGAGAGGAGCCCGCTGACCATGAGAGGTACAGGAGAGAGAGGAGCTCGCTGACCATGAGAGACATAGGAGAGAGAGGAGCCTGCTGACCATGAGAGTTACAGGAGAGAGGAGCCCCCTGACCATGAGAGTTACAGGAGAGAGGAGCCCCCTGACCATGAGAGTTACAGGAGAGAGGAGCCCGCTGACCATGAGAGTTACAGGAGAGAGGAGCCCCCTGACCATGAGAGTTACAGGAGAGAGGAGCCCCCTGACCATGAGAGTTACAGGAGAGAGGAGCCCGCTGACCATGAGAGTTACAGGAGAGAGGAGCCCCCTGACCATGAGAGTTACAGGAGAGAGGAGCCCCCTGACCATGAGAGTTACAGGAGAGAGGAGCCCGCTGACCATGAGAGTTACAGGAGAGAGGAGCCCCCTGACCATGAGAGTTACAGGAGAGAGGAGCCCCCTGACCATGAGAGTTATAGGAGAGAGAGGAGCCCGCTGACCATGAGAGTTACAGGAGAGAGGAGCCCCCTGACCATGAGAGTTACAGGAGAGAGGAGCCCCCTGACCATGAGAGTTATAGGAGAGAGAGGAGCCCGCTGACCATGAGAGTTACAGGAGAGAGGAGCCCCCTGACCATGAGAGTTACAGGAGAGAGGAGCCCCCTGACCATGAGAGTTATAGGAGAGAGAGGAGCCCACTGACCATGAGAGTTATAGGAGAGAGGAGCCCCCTGACCATGAGAGTTATAGGAGAGAGAGGAGCCCCCTGACCATGAGAGTTATAGGAGAGAGGAGCCCGCTGACCATGAGAGTTATAGGAGAGAGAGGAGCCCGCTGACCATGAGAGTTACAGGAGAGAGAGGAGCCCCCTGACCATGAGAGGTACAGGAGAGAGAGGAGCCCGCTGACCATGAGAGACATAGGAGAGAGAGGAGCCCCCTGACCATGAGAGTTACAGGAGAGAGGAGCCCACTGACCATGAGAGTTACAGGAGAGAGGAGCCCGCTGACCATGAGAGTTACAGGAGAGAGAGGAGCCCGCTGACCGTGAGAGTTACAGGAGAGAGAGGAGCCCCCTGACCATGAGAGTTACAGGAGAGAGGAGCCCGCTGACCATGAGAGTTACAGGAGAGAGAGGAGCCCGCTGACCGTGAGAGACATAGGAGAGAGAGGAGCCCACTGACCATGAGAGACATAGGAGAGAGAGGAGCCCCCTGACCATGAGAGTTACAGGAGAGAGAGGAGCTCGCTGACCATGAGAGACATAGGAGAGAGAGGAGCCCCCTGACCATGAGAGACATAGGAGAGAGAGGAGCCCCCTGACCATGAGAGTTATAGGAGAGAGAGGAGCCCCGTGACCATGAGAGTTATAGGAGAGAGAGGAGCCCACTGACCCTGAGAGTTACAGGAGAGAGAGGAGCTCGCTGACCATGAGAGACATAGGAGAGAGAGGAGCCCCCTGACCATGAGAGTTACAGGAGAGAGGATCCCGCTGACCCTGAGAGTTACAGGAGAGAGAGGAGCCCGCTGACCGTGAGAGACATAGGAGAGAGAGGAGCCCACTGACCATGAGAGTTACAGGAGAGAGGAGCCCGCTGACCATGAGAGTTACAGGAGAGAGAGGAGCCCGCTGACCATGAGAGTTACAGGAGAGAGGAGCCCCCTGACCATGAGAGTTACAGGAAAGAGAGGAGCCCGCTGACCGTGAGAGACATAGGAGAGAGAGGAGCCCCCTGACCATGAGAGTTACAGGAGAGAGAGGAGCCCCCTGACCATGAGAGTTACAGGAGAGAGGAGCCCCCTGACCATGAGAGTTACAGGTGAGAGAGGAGCCCCCTGACCATGAGAGTTATAGGAGAGAGGAGCCCCCTGACCATGAGAGATAAAGGAGAGAGGAGCCCGCTGACCATGAGAGATAAAGGAGAGAGGAGCCCCCTGACCATGAGAGTTACAGGAGAGAGGAGCCCGCTGACCATGAGAGTTATAAGAGAGAGAGGAGCCCGCTGACCATGAGAGTTACAGGAGAGAGAGGAGCCCCCTGACCATGAGAGTTATAAGAGAGAGAGGAGCCCCCTGACCATGAGAGATAAAGGAGAGAGGAGCCCCCTGACCATGAGAGATAAAGGAGAGAGGAGCCCCCTGACTATGAGAGTTACAGGAGAGAGAGGAGCCCGCTGACCATGAGAGTTACAGGAAAGAGAGGAGCCCGCTGACCATGAGAGTTACAGGAGAGGGAGGAGCCCCCTGACCATGAGAGTTACAGGAGAGAGGAGCCCACTGACCATGAGAGTTACAGGAGAGAGGAGCCCCCTGACCATGAGAGTTACAGGAGAGAGAGGAGCCCCCTGACCATGAGAGTTACAGGAGAGAGAGGAGCCCCCTGACCATGAGAGTTACAGATGTGAGGAGCCCTCTGACCATGAGAGTTACAGGAGAGAGAGGAGCCCGCTGACCATGAGAGTTACAGGAGAGAGAGGAGCCCGCTGACCATGAGAGTTACAGGAGAGAGGAGCCCGCTGACCATGAGAGTTACAGGAGAGAGGAGCCCGCTGACCATGAGAGTTACAGGAGAGAGGAGCCCGCTGACTATGAGAGTTACAGGAGAGAGAGGAGCCCGCTGACCATGAAAGTTACAGGAGAGAGAGGAGCCCCCTGACCATGAGAATTAAAGGAGAGAGAGGAGCCTGCTGACCATGAAAGTTACAGGAGAGAGAGGAGCCCCCTGACCATGAGAATTACAGGAGAGAGAGGAGCCCGCTGACCATGAGAATTACAGGAGAGAGAGGAGCCCGCTGACCATGAGAATTACAGGAGAGAGAGGAGCCCCCTGACCATGAGAGTTACAGGAGAGAGAGGAGCCCGCTGACCATGAGAGTTACAGGAGAAAGGAGACCCCTGACCATGAGAGTTATAGGAGAAAGGAGCCCCCTGACCATGAGAGTTACAGGTGAGAAAGGAGCCCCCTGACCATGAGAGTTATAGGAGAGAGGAGCCCCCTGACCATGAGAGATAAAGGAGAGAGGAGCCCGCTGACCATGAGAGTTACAGGAGAGAGAGGAGCCCCCTGACCATGAGAGTTACAGTAGAGAGGAACCCGCTGACCATGAGAGTTACAGGAGAGAGGAGCCCACTGACTATGAGAGTTACAGGAGAGAGAGGAGCCCCCTGACCATGAGAGTTACAGGAGAGAGAGGAGCCCCCTGACCATGAGAGTTACAGGAGAGAGAGGAGCCCCCTGACCATGAGAGTTACAGGAGAGAGAGGAGCCCGCTGACCATGAGAGACATAGGAGAGAGAGGAGCCCGCTGACCATGAGAGTTACAGGAGAGAGAGGAGCCTGCTGACCATGAGAGTTACAAGAGAGAGGAGCCCGCTGACCATGAGAGTTACAGGAGAGAGAGGAGCCCCCTGACCATGAGAGTTACAGGAGAAAGGAGACCCCTGACCATGAGAGTTATAGGAGAAAGGAGCCCCCTGACCATGAGAGTTACAGGTGAGAGAGGAGCCCCCTGACCATGAGAGTTACAGGAGAAAGGAGACCCCTGACCATGAGAGTTACAGGAGAGAGGAGCCCCCTGACCATGAGAGTTACAGGAGAGAGGAGCCCGCTGACCATGAGAGTTACAGGAGAGAGGAGCCCGCTGACCATGAGAGTTACAGGAGAGAGGAGCCCACTGACTATGAGAGTTACAGGAGAGAGAGGAGCCCGCTGACCATGAGAGTTACAGGAGAGAGAGGAGCCCACTGACCATGAGAGTTACAGGAGAGAGAGGAGCCCCCTGACCATGAGAATTAAAGGAGAGAGAGGAGCCCGCTGACCATGAGAATTACAGGAGAGAGAGGAGCCCGCTGACCATGAGAATTACAGGAGAGAGAGGAGCCCCCTGACCATGAGAGTTACAGGAGAAAGGAGACCCCTGACCATGAGAGATAAAGGAGAGAGAGGAGCCCCCTGACCATGAGAGTTACAGGTGAGAGAGGAGCCCCCTGACCATGAGAGTTATAGGAGAGAGGAGCCCCCTGACCATGAGAGATAAAGGAGAGAGAGGAGCCCCCTGACCATGAGAGATAAAGGAGAGAGGAGCCCACTGACTATGAGAGTTACAGGAGAGAGAGGAGCCCCCTGACTATGAGAGATAAAGGAGAGAGGAGCCCACTGACTATGAGAGTTACAGGAGAGAGAGGAGCCCGCTGACCATGAGAGTTACAGGAGAACGAGGAGCCCCCTGACCATGAGAGTTACAGGAGAGAGAGGAGCCCCCTGACCATGAGAGTTACAGGTGAGAGAGGAGCCCCCTGACCATGAGAGTTATAGGAGAGAGGAGCCCCCTGACCATGAGAGATAAAGGAGAGAGGAGCCCGCTGACCATGAGAGTTACAGGAGAGAGAGGAGCCTCCTGACCATGAGAATTACAGGTGAGAGAGGAGCCCCCTGACCATGAGAGACATAAGAGAGAGAGGAGCCCGCTGACCATGAGAGTTACAGGAGAGAGGAGCCCCCTGACCATGAGAGATAAAGGAGAGAGGAGCCCCCTGACCATGAGAGTTACAGGAGAGAGAGGAGCCCGCTGACCATGAGAGTTACAGGAGAGAGGAGCCCGCTGACCATGAGAGTTACAGGAGAGAGGAGCCCACTGACCATGAGAGTTACAGGAGAGAGGAGCCCGCTGACCATGAGAGTTACAGGAGAGAGGAGCCCGCTGACCATGAGAGTTACAGGAGAGAGAGGAGCCCCCTGACCATGAGAGTTACAGGAGAGAGAGGAGCCCCCTGACCATGAGAATTAAAGGAGAGAGAGGAGCCCGCTGACCATGAGAATTACAGGAGAGAGAGGAGCCCGCTGACCATGAGAATTACAGGAGAGAGAGGAGCCCCCTGGCCATGAGAGTTAGAGGAGAGAGAGGAGCCCCCTGACCATGAGAGTTACAGGAGAGAGAGGAGCCCCCTGACCATGAGAGTTACAGGAGAGAGAGGAGCCCCCTGACCATGAGAGTTACAGGAGAAAGGAGACCCCTGACCATGAGAGTTATAGGAGAAAGGAGCCTCCTGACCATGAGAGTTACAGGTGAGAGAGGAGCCCCCTGACCATGAGAGTTACAGGAGAGAGAGGAGCCCCCTGACCATGAGAGTTACAGGAGAGAGAGGAGCCCCCTGACCATGAGAGTTACAGGAGAGAGGAGCCCGCTGACCATGAGAGTTACAGGAGAGAGGAGCCCCCTGACCATGAGAATTACAGAAGAGAGGAGCCCGCTGACCATGAGAGTTACAGGAGAGAGGAACCCGCTGACCATGAGAGTTACAGGTGAGAGAGGAGCCCGCTGACCATGAGAGTTACAGGAGAGAGAGGAGCCCGCTGACCATGAGCGTTACAGGAGAGAGGAGACCCCTGACCATGAGAGTTATAGGAGAAAGGAGCCCCCTGACCATGAGAGTTACAGGTGAGAGAGAAGCCCCCTGACCATGAGAGTTATAGGAGAGAGGAGCCCCCTGACCATGAGAGATAAAGGAGAGAGGAGCACGCTGACCATGAGAGTTACAGGAAAGAGAAAAGCCTGCTGACCATGAGAGTTACAGGAGAGAGAGGAGCCCGCTGACCATGAGAGTTACAGTAGAGAGGAGCCCGCTGACCATGAGAGTTACAGGAGAGAGGAGCCCGCTGACCATGAGAGTTACAGGAGAGAGGAGCCCGCTGACTATGAGAGTTACAGTAGAGAGGAGCCCGCTGACTATGAGAGTTACAGGAGAGAGAGGAGCCCGCTGACCATGAGAGTTACAGGAGAGAGGAGCCCACTGACTATGAGAGTTACAGGAGAGAGAGGTGCCCGCTGACCATGAGAGTTACAGATGTGAGGAGCCCCCTGACCATGAGAGTTATAGGAGAGAGGAGCCCCCTGACCATGAGAGTTACAGGAAAGAGAGGAGCCCGCTGACATGAGAGTTATAGGAAAGAGAGGAGCCCCCTGACATGAGAGTTACAGGAGAGAGAGGATCCTGGTGACCATGAGAGTTACAGGAGAGAGGAGCCCCCTGACCATGAGAGTTACAAGAGAGAGAGGAGCCCGCTGACCATGAGAGTTACAGGAGAGAGGAGCCCCCTGACCATGAGAATTACAGGAGAGAGTGGAGCCCCCTGACCATGAGAGTTACAGGAGAGAGGAGCCCCCTGACCATGAGAGTTACAGGAGAGAGAGGAGCCCCCTGACCATGAGAGTTACAGATGTGAGGAGCCCCCTGACCATGAGAGTTACAGGAGAGAGAGGAGACTGCTGACCATGAGAGTTACAGGAAAGAGAGGAGCCCCCTGACATGAGAGTTACAGGAGAGAGAGGAGCCCGCTGACCATGAAAATTACAGGAGAGAGGAGACCCCTGACCATGAGAGTTACGGGTGAGAGAAGAGCCTGCTGACCATGAGAGTTATAGGAGAGAGAGGAGCCCCCTGACCATGAGAGTTACAGGAGAGAGGAGCCTCATGACCATGAGAGTTACAGGAGAGAGGATCCTCTTGACCATGAGAGTTACAGGAGAGAGGAGCCCCCTGACCATGAGAATTACAGGAGAGAGGAGACCCCTGACCATGAGAGTTACAGGAGAGAGGAGCCCGCTGACCATGAGAGTTACAGGAGAGAGAGCAGCCCCCTGACCATGAGAGTTACAGGAAAGAGAGGAGCCCCCTGACCATGAGAGTTACAGGAGAGAGAGGAGCCCCCTGACCATGAGAGTTACGGGTGAGAGAAGAGCCTGCTGACCATGAGAGTTATAGGAGAGAGAGGAGCCCCCTGACCATGAGAGTTACAGGAGAGAGGAGCCTCATGACCATGAGAGTTACAGGAGAGAGGATCCTCCTGACCATGAGAGTTACAGGAGAGAGGAGCCCACTGACTATGAGAGTTACAGGAGAGAGGAGCCCGCTGACCATGAGAGTTACAGGAGAGAGGAGCCCGCTGACCATGAGAGTTACAGGAGAGAGGAGCCCACTGACTATGAGAGTTACAGGAGAGAGAGGAGCCCGCTGACCATGAGAGTTACAGATGTGAGGAGCCCCCTGACTATGAGAGTTATAGGAGAGAGGAGCCCCCTGACCATGAGAGTTACAGGAAAGAGAGGAGCCCGCTGACATGAGAGTTACAGGAAAGAGAGGAGCCCCCTGACCATGAGAGTTACAGGAGAGAGAGGAGCCCGCTGACCATGAGAGTTACAGGAGAGAGGAGCCCCCTGACCATGAGAGTTACAGGAGAGAGAGGAGCCCGCTGACCATGAGAGTTATAGGAAAGAGAGGAGCCCGCTGACATGAGAGTTACAGGAAAGAGAGGAGCCCGCTGACCATGAGAATTACAGAAGAGAGAGGAGCCCCCTGACCATGAGAGTTACAGGAGAGAGAGGAGCCCGCTGACCATGAGAGTTACAGGAAAGAGAGGAGCCCCCTGACATGAGAGATACAGGAGAGAGGACCCCTCTGACCATGAGAATTACAGGAGAGAGGAGACCCCTGACCATGAGAGTTACAGGAGAGAGGAGCCCACTGACCATGAGAGTTACAGGAGAAAGGAGCCCACTGACTATGAGAGTTACAGGAGAGAGAGGAGCCCGCTGACCATGAGAGTTACAGATGTGAGGAGCCCCCTGACCATGAGAGTTATAGGAGAGAGGAGCCCCCTGACCATGACAGTTACAGGAAAGAGAGGAGCCCGCTGACCATGAGAGTTACAGGAAAGAGAGGAGCCCGCTGACATGAGAGTTACAGGAAAGAGAGGAGCCCCCTGACATGAGAGTTACAGGAGAGAGAGGAGCCCCCTGACCATGAGAGTTATAGGAGAGAGAGGAGCCCGCTGACCATGAGAGTTACAGGAGAGAGGAGCCCCCTGACCATGAGAATTAAAGGAGAGAGAGGAGCCCGCTGACCATGAGAGTTACAGGAGAGAGGAGCCCACTGACTATGAGAGTTACAGGAGAGAGGAGCCCGCTGACCATGAGAGTTACAGGAGAGAGAGGAGCCCGCTGACCGTGAGAGTTACAGGAAAGAGAGGAGCCCCCTGACCATGAGAGTTACAGGAGAGAGGAGCCCGCTGACTATGAGAGTTACAGGAGAGAGAGGAGCCCGCTGACCATGAGAGTTACAGGAAAGAGAGGAGCCCCCTGACATGAGAGTTACAGGAGAGAGGACCCCTCTGACCATGAGAATTACAGGAGAGAGGAGACCCCTGACCATGAGAGTTACAGGAGAGAGGAGCCCACTGACCATGAGAGTTACAGGAGAGAGGAGCCCGCTGACTATGAGAGTTACAGTAGAGAGGAGCCCGCTGACTATGAGAGTTACAGGAGAGAGAGGAGCCCGCTGACCATAAGAGTTATAGGAGAGAGGAGCACGCTGACTATGAGAGTTACAGGAGAGAGGAGCCCACTGACTATGAGAGTTACAGGAGAGAGAGGTGCCCGCTGACCATGAGAGTTACAGATGTGAGGAGCCCCCTGACCATGAGAGTTATAGGAGAGAGGAGCCCCCTGACCATGAGAGTTACAGGAAAGAGAGGAGCCCGCTGACATGAGAGTTACAGGAAAGAGAGGAGCCCCCTGACATGAGAGTTACAGGAGAGAGAGGATCCTGGTGACCATGAGAGTTACAGGAGAGAGGAGCCCCCTGACCATGAGAGTTACAAGAGAGAGAGGAGCCCGCTGACCATGAGAGTTACAGGAGAGAGGAGCCCCCTGACCATGAGAATTACAGGAGAGAGTGGAGCCCCCTGACCATGAGAGTTACAGGAGAGAGGAGCCCCCTGACCATGAGAGTTACAGATGTGAGGAGCCCCCTGACCATGAGAGTTACAGATGTGAGGAGCCCCCTGACCATGAGAGTTACAGGAGAGAGAGGAGACTGCTGACCATGAGAGTTACAGGAAAGAGAGGAGCCCCCTGACATGAGAGTTACAGGAGAGAGAGGAGCCCGCTGACCATGAGAATTACAGGAGAGAGGAGACCCCTGACCATGAGAGTTACGGGTGAGAGAAGAGCCTGCTGACCATGAGAGTTATAGGAGAGAGAGGAGCCCCCTGACCATGAGAGTTACAGGAGAGAGGAGCCTCATGACCATGAGAGTTACAGGAGAGAGGATCCTCCTGACCATGAGAGTTACAGGAGAGAGGAGCCCCCTGACCATGAGAATTACAGGAGAGAGGAGACCCCTGACCATGAGAGTTACAGGAGAGAGGAGCCCGCTGACCATGAGAGTTACAGGAGAGAGGAGCCCGCTGACCATGAGAGTTACAGGAGAGAGAGCAGCCCCCTGACCATGAGAGTTACAGGAAAGAGAGGAGCCCCCTGACCATGAGAGTTACAGGAGAGAGAGGAGCCCCCTGACCATGAGAGTTACGGGTGAGAGAAGAGCCTGCTGACCATGAGAGTTATAGGAGAGAGAGGAGCCCCCTGACCATGAGAGTTACAGGAGAGAGGAGCCCACTGACTATGAGAGTTACAGGAGAGAGGAGCCCGCTGACCATGAGAGTTACAGGAGAGAGGAGCCCGCTGACCATGAGAGTTACAGGAGAGAGGAGCCCACTGACTATGAGAGTTACAGGAGAGAGAGGAGCCCGCTGACCATGAGAGTTACAGATGTGAGGAGCCCCCTGACTATGAGAGTTATAGGAGAGAGGAGCCCCCTGACCATGAGAGTTACAGGAAAGAGAGGAGCCCGCTGACATGAGAGTTACAGGAAAGAGAGGAGCCCCCTGACCATGAGAGTTACAGGAGAGAGAGGAGCCCGCTGACCATGAGAGTTACAGGAGAGAGGAGCCCGCTGACCATGAGAGTTACAGGAGAGAGGAGCCCCCTGACCATGAGAGTTACAGGAGAGAGAGGAGCCCGCTGACCATGAGAGTTATAGGAAAGAGAGGAGCCCGCTGACATGAGAGTTACAGGAAAGAGAGGAGCCCGCTGACCATGAGAATTACAGGAGAGAGAGGAGCCCCCTGACCATGAGAGTTACAGGAGAGAGAGGAGCCCGCTGACCATGAGAGTTACAGGAAAGAGAGGAGCCCCCTGACATGAGAGATACAGGAGAGAGGACCCCTCTGACCATGAGAATTACAGGAGAGAGGAGACCCCTGACCATGAGAGTTACAGGAGAGAGGAGCCCACTGACCATGAGAGTTACAGGAGAAAGGAGCCCACTGACTATGAGAGTTACAGGAGAGAGAGGAGCCCGCTGACCATGAGAGTTACAGATGTGAGGAGCCCCCTGACCATGAGAGTTATAGGAGAGAGGAGCCCCCTGACCATGACAGTTACAGGAAAGAGAGGAGCCCGCTGACCATGAGAGTTACAGGAAAGAGAGGAGCCCGCTGACATGAGAGTTACAGGAAAGAGAGGAGCCCCCTGACATGAGAGTTACAGGAGAGAGAGGAGCCCCCTGACCATGAGAGTTACAGGAGAGAGAGGAGCCCGCTGACCATGAGAGTTACAGGAGAGAGGAGCCCCCTGACCATGAGAATTAAAGGAGAGAGAGGAGCCCGCTGACCATGAGAGTTACAGGAGAGAGGAGCCCACTGACTATGAGAGTTACAGGAGAGAGGAGCCCGCTGACCATGAGAGTTACAGGAGAGAGAGGAGCCCGCTGACCGTGAGAGTTACAGGAAAGAGAGGAGCCCCCTGACCATGAGAGTTACAGGAGAGAGGAGCCCGCTGACTATGAGAGTTACAGGAGAGAGAGGAGCCCGCTGACCATGAGAGTTACAGGAAAGAGAGGAGCCCCCTGACATGAGAGTTACAGGAGAGAGGACCCCTCTGACCATGAGAATTACAGGAGAGAGGAGACCCCTGACCATGAGAGTTACAGGAGAGAGGAGCCCACTGACCATGAGAGTTACAGGAGAGAGGAGCCCGCTGACCATGAGAGTTACAGGAGAGAGGAGCCCGCTGACTATGAGAGTTACAGGAGAGAGGAGCCCCCTGACCATGAGAATTACAAGAGAGAGGAGCCCCCTGACCATGAGAATTAAAGGAGAGAGAGGAGCCCGCTGACCATGAGAATTACAGGAGAGAGGAGCCCCCTGACCATGAGAGTTACAGGAGAGAGAGGAGCCCGCTGACCATGAGAGTTACAGGAGAAAGGAGACCCCTGACCATGAGAGTTATTGGAGAGAGGAGCCCCCTGACCATAAGAATTACAGGTGAGAGAGGAGCCCCCTGACTATGAGAGTTATAGGAGAGAGGAGCCCCCTGACCATGAGAGATAAAGGAGAGAGGAGCCCGCTGACCATGAGAGTTACAGTAGAGAGGAGCCCGCTGACCATGAGAGTTACAGGAGAGAGGAGCCCGCTGACCATGAGAGTTACAGGAGAGAGAGGAGCCCGCTGACCATGAGAGTTTTAGGAGAGAGAGGAGCCCCCTGACCATGAGAGTTACAGGAGAGAGAGGAGCCCCCTGACCATTAGAGTTACAGGAGAAAGGAGCCCGCTGACCATGAGAGTTACAGGAGAGAGGGGAGCCCGCTGACCATAAGAGTTACAGATGTGAGGAGCCCCCTGACCATGAGAGTTATAGGAGAGAGGAGCCCCCTGACCATGAGAGATAAAGGAGAGAGGAGCCCGCTGCCCATGAGAGTTACAGTAGAGAGGAGCCCGCTGACCATGAGAGTTACAGGAGAGAGGAGCCCGCTGACCATGAGAGTTACAGGAGAGAGAGGAGCCCGCTGACCATGAGAGTTACAGGAGAGAGAGGAGCCCCCTGACCATGAGAGTTACAGGAGAGAGAGGAGCCCCCTGACCATGAGAGTTAGAGGAGAGAGAGGAGCCCCCTGACCATGAGAGTTACAGGAGAGAGGAGCCCGCTGACCATGAGAGTTACAGGAGAGAGGAGCCCCCTGACCATGAGAGTTACAGGAGAGAGGAGCCCCCTGACCATTAGAGTTACAGGAGAAAGGAGCCCGCTGACCATGAGAGTTACAGGAGAGAGGGGAGCCCGCTGACCATAAGAGTTACAGATGTGAGGAGCCCCCTGACCATGAGAGTTATAGGAGAGAGGAGCCCCCTGACCATGAGAGTTACAGGAAAGAGAGGAGCCCGCTGACCATGAGAATTACAGGAGAGAGAGGAGCCCCCTGACCATGAGAGTTACAGGAGAGAGAGGAGCCCGCTGACCATGAGAGTTACAGGAAAGAGAGGAGCCCCCTGACATGAGAGTTACAGGAGAGAGGACCCCTCTGACCATGAGAATTACAGGAGAGAGGAGACCCCTGACCATGAGAGTTACAGGAGAGAGGAGCCCACTGACCATGAGAGTTACAGGAGAGAGGAGCCCGCTGACCATGAGAGTTACAGGAGAGAGGAGCCCACTGACTATGAGAGTTACAGGAGAGAGAGGAGCCCGCTGACCATGAGAGTTACAGATGTGAGGAGCCCCCTGACCATGAGAGTTATAGGAGAGAGGAGCCCCCTGACCATGAGAGTTACAGGAAAGAGAGGAGCCCCCTGACATGAGAGTTACAGGAGAGAGAGGAGCCCGCTGACCATGAGAGTTGCAGGAGAGAGGAGCCCCCTGACCATGAGAGTTACAGGAGAGAGAGGAGCCCGCTGACCATGAGAGTTACAGGAAAGAGAGGAGCCCCCTGACATGAGAGTTACAGGAGAGAGGAGCCCACTGACTATGAGAGTTACAGGAGAGAGGAGCCCGCTGACCATGAGAGTTACAGGAGAGAGAGGAGCCCGCTGACCATGAGAGTTACAGGAAAGAGAGGAGCCCCCTGACATGAGAGTTACAGGAGAGAGGACCCCTCTGACCATTAGAATTACAGGAGAGAGGAGACCCCTGACCATGAGAGTTACAGGAGAGAGGAGCCCACTGACCATGAGAGTTACAGGAGAGAGGAGCCCGCTGACTATGAGAGTTACAGGAGAGAGGAGCCCACTGACTATGAGAGTTACAGGAGAGAGAGGAGCCCGCTGACCATGAGAGTTACAGGAAAGAGAGGAGCCCCCTGACATGAGAGTTACAGGAGAGAGGACCCCTCTGACCATGAGAATTACAGGAGAGAGGAGACCCCTGACCATGAGAGTTACAGGAGAGAGGAGCCCACTGACCATGAGAGTTACAGGAGAGAGGAGCCCGCTGACCATGAGAGTTACAGGAGAGAGGAGCCCGCTGACCATGAGAGTTACAGGAGAGAGGAGCCCGCTGACTATGAGAGTTACAGGAGAGAGGAGCCCGCTGACCATGAGAGTTACAGGAGAGAGGAGCCCCCTGACCATGAGAATTACAGGAGAGAGGAGCCCCCTGACCATGAGAATTAAAGGAGAGAGAGGAGCCCCCTGACCATGAGAGTTACAGGAGAGAGAGGAGCCCGCTGACCATGAGAGTTACAGGAGAAAGGAGACCCCTGACCATGAGAGTTATTGGAGAGAGGAGCCCCCTGACCATGAGAATTACAGGTGAGAGAGGAGCCCCCTGACCATGAGAGTTATAGGAGAGAGGAGCCCCCTGACCATGAGAGATAAAGGAGAGAGGAGCCCGCTGACCATGAGAGTTACAGGAGAGAGAGGAGCCCGCTGCCCATGAGAGTTACAGTAGAGAGGAGCCCGCTGACCATGAGAGTTACAGGAGAGAGGAGCCCGCTGACCATGAGAGTTACAGGAGAGAGGAGCCCACTGACTATGAGAGTTACAGGAGAGAGAGGAGCCCGCTGACCATGAGAGTTACAGGAGAGAGGAGCCCCCTGACCATTAGAGTTACAGGAGAGAGGAGCCCGCTGACCATGAGAGTTACAGGAGAGAGGAACCCGCTGACCATGAGAGTTACAGGAGAGAGGGGAGCCCGCTGACCATGAGAGTTACAGATGTGAGGAGCCCCCTGACCATGAGAGTTATAGGAGAGAGGAGCCCCCTGACCATGAGAGTTACAGGAAAGAGAGGAGCCCGCTGACATGAGAGTTACAGGAAAGAGAGGAGCCCCCTGACATGAGAGTTACAGGAGAGAGAGGAGCCCGCTGACCATGAGAGTTACAGGAAAGAGAGGAGCCCCCTGACATGAGAGTTACAGGAGAGAGAGGAGCCCGCTGACCATGAGAGTTACAGGAGAGAGGAGCCCGCTGACTATGAGAGTTACAGGAGAGAGGAGCCCCCTGACCATGAGAGTTACAGGAGAGAGGACCCCTCTGACCATGAGAATTACAGGAGAGAGGAGACCCCTGACCATGAGAGTTACAGGAGAGAGGAGCTCACTGTCTGTTGTGCTGGAGAAAATAAAGCAGAGGAACCAATCACTATCCAGAGTCTGACAGAAATTCAGTGCAGGGAGAATCTTAAAGGGATTGTCTAAAATGCAATATATATATAAACTATCCGTTAGTCATCCATATTTGAATGGCGGGGTCTGATACTACTCCCACACACACACACACACTGATCAGCCAATATCCATAGTGTAGGAGCTTGAAGCAGACAGCGCCATGTAGTGGTGACACCTGGGTACTGCGCCTTAGCTCCCATTCACATGGATGGAAATAGCATGGTGCAGCCTGTGAGCCATGTACAGGGATGTCTACGCCTGGCTGTGTACACTGTGCAGATATCAGCAGATTGGTGGGGGTGCTGGGGTCAGACCTCCGCCCATCTCATATTGTTGATCACTAATTAGGGTCAGTCTGTATAATAAGGTCCAGAACTTGGCAAATGTAGGAGGGCGATCCCAAAAGTCATGGAGAGGCCGTGAAGTAAGATGAAACCGAAAATATTTCATGCATACAAAAGGATTAGAAAATGGTCAGAAAGATGAATTTGGCCGTGTCAAGAACCAAGAAGACATCGGTCAAGTGACCAAGCATGGAGAGCGCAAGAGTGGGGGCAATATCTTGTATCATCCAATATATGTACATATGTCAAAAGCCGAATCTTTCCATCACTCTCGCATCTTCTACCATCATTACATCTGTGCAGACTGACCCGCTTCATGTGGCGTCCATCAGGTGGCATCCATCCCATGGTGTCCACAAGGTGGCGTCCATCACATAGTGTCCATCTGGTGGTGTCCATCACACGGAGTCCATCCGGTGGCATCTATCTCATGGTGTCCATCACACGGTGTCCATCAGGTGGCATCCATCCCATGGTGTCCACAAGGTGGCGTCCATCACATAGTGTCCATCTGGTGGTGTCCATCACACGGAGTCCATCCGGTGGCATCTATCTCATGGTGTCCATCACACGGTGTCCATCAGGTGGTGTCCATCCCATGGTGTCCACAAGGTGGCGTCCATCACATAGTGTCCATTCGGTGGCGTCCATCACATAGTGTCCATCTGGTGGCGTCCATCACACGGTGTCCATCCGGTGGCATCTATCTCATGGTGTCCACAAGGTGGCGTCCATCACATAGTGTCCATCTGGTGGTGTCCATCCGGTGGCATCTATCCCATGGTGTCCACAAGGTGGCGTCCATCACATAGTGTCCATCTGGTGGTATCCATCACACGGTGTCCATCCGGTGGCATCTATCCCATGGTGTCCACAAGGTGGCGTCCATCACATAGTGTCCATCTGGTGGTATCCATCACACGGTGTCCATCCGGTGGCATCTATCCCATGGTGTCCACAAGGTGGCGTCCATCACATAGTGTCCATCCAGTGGCATGTTCTATTCTATAGGGCGCAGCTGGAAGCTTCCATTACACACAGCCCTTTGTGGGATGTTTTACTGGTCACTCTTGGGCGTGGTTTCTGGGATGTTGGTGGTGATTGTCTCTGTTGGAGATGTTGGGGGGGGGGTCTCCTGCTCCTCGGGGTTATGACTGTTCTCACAAGCTTTCCTGTCTCTGTTTTAGTGCCCGAAATTATGCTGGAGGTTACAAGGAATGGTCAGAGAAAGAGCAGAAATGAGAGCCCGGCCGCCCAGCCCCACCCCCATCGGGCACTGCTCCCGCCCCCCCACCGTCGGGTGCTGCTCCCGCCCCCCACCATCGGGCACTGTTCCTGCCCCCCACCATCGGGCACTGTTCCCGCCCCCCACCATAAGGCGCTGCTCTTGCCCCCCAACATCGGGTACTGTTCCCGCCCCCCACCATCGGGCGCTGTTCCTGCCCCCCACCATCGGGCGCTGCTCCCTGATATTCACTGCACAATAAAGATTCATTATTCTTCTTACTATTGCGCTTTGTGTTATCAAGAGCCTAAAACATCCCAAAACCCATCGGTACCAGGAGTCGCCCAACGTCAGGACCGACCAGGCAAGAAACGCAGCACCGCGCAAAATCTGGTGCCACAAGTCAAGACCAATGGTGAATAACCATAATAAGGGAGTGGATGTTGGCTGACCTATAGACAGTGTGAACAGGTCCTTATATACCAGCCGTGGCCTCAGGGCAGCAGCTGCATCGCTATCGCAACGGTTGGGAAGGACCAAGAGGAAAGGCCCCGCGCTGAGCCGGACGTCTTCAGTAGGCGGCGTGCTTCCATAACATAATTAGCCCTTCCTTAATGATTAGACCACGACCACAGCATGACCTTTGTGAGGGCGAAGGTCGGCCGCAGCGTGGTCAATAATAACCCTAATCTGCTATTGTCGCCCTCCTGGTGACGGACGGCCAGACCACCCCGGGGCCTAACAAAAGGGGCCATACGAGCATTGACCGCTCTACGACTGCAGGCTCCGCATCCCTCGCCCCTAGACCTAGGTATTATCTCCGACCACATTAAAATCATTACAGGGAAAAAGCCGGGGACACGTTCCAGATCCGACCGCATGACGGCCAAGAGCTCCGGCATGTGCATGAAACAGAGGTCATTACCCCCCGCATGTATAACCAGTATAACCGGTCCCTCCGCATGACGACTGAGATCTACCGCTTCAGACCGGATCCGGGACCATCGCAGGCCGCGCACGCCCCGCCAATAAACCTGAATGTGGTGAAAACCAAGACTGCTGCCCTTCCATCCGACCTACAGCCTCCGCCTTACACACCTTGTCCTAAGGACCTCCAGGCAGCGCCGCACCTCACATGAGGCGACCTGAAGCCACCGCCTCAAACACCTTGTCCTAAGGACCTCCAGGGTATGCAAAAAAAACTAAACTAACCCTAACATAGTGCACTTACCCCCAATGGTATACTGGTTATTCCCTGTATGACCCCTGCTATATACAATGCAGACTCCTCACTGTCTGCACCATCTAGAGGGGTCACAGTAATTGTTAGTTATTGGTATTGCAGTGTGATGGATATGATACCGGTGCACATAACATAGTGCACTTACCTCCAATGGTATACTGGTTATTCCCTGTATGACCCCTGCTATATACAATGCAGACTCCTCACTGTCTGCACCATCTAGAGAGGTCACAGTAATTGTTATTGATATTGGAGTGTGATGGATATGATACCGGTGCACATAACATAGTGCACTTACCCCCAATGGTATACTGGTTATTCCCTGTATGACCCCTGCTATATACAATGCAGACTCCTCACTGTCTGCACCATCTAGAGAGGTCACAGTAATTGTTAGTTATTGGTATTGCAGTGTGATGGATATGATACCGGTGCACATAACATAGTGCACTTACCTCCAATGGTATACTGGTTATTCCCTGTATGACCCCTGCTATATACAATGCAGACTCCTCACTGTCTGCACCATCTAGAGAGGTCACAGTAATTGTTATTGATATTGGAGTGTGATGGATATGATACCGGTGCACATAACATAGTGCACTTACCCCCAATGGTATACTGGTTATTCCCTGTATGACCCCTGCTATATACAATGCAGACTCCTCACTGTCTGCACCATCTAGAGAGGTCACAGTAATTGTTAGTTATTGGTATTGGAGTGTGATGGATATGATACCGGTGCACATAACATAGTGCACTTACCCCCAATGGTATACTGGTTATTCCCTGTGTGACCCCTGCTATATACAATGCAGACTCCTCACTGTCTGCACCATCTAGAGAGGTCACAGTAATTGTTATTGATATTGGAGTGTGATGGATATGATACCGGTGCACATAACATAGTGCACTTATCTCCAATGGTATACTGGTTATTCCCTGTATGACCCCTGCTATATACAATGCAGACTCCTCACTGTCTGCACCATCTAGAGAGGTCACAGTAATTGTTATTGATATTGGAGTGTGATGGATATGATACCGGTGCACATAACATAGTGCACTTACCCCCAATGGTATACTGGTTATTCCCTGTATGACCCCTGCTATATACAATGCAGACTCCTCACTGTCTGCACCATCTAGAGAGGTCACAGTAATTGTTAGTTATTGGTATTGCAGTGTGATGGATATGATACCGGTGCACATAACATAGTGCACTTACCCCCAATGGTATACTGGTTATCTCCCTGTATGACCCCTGCTATATACAATGCAGACTCCTCACTGTCTGCACCATCTAGAGAGGTCACAGTAGTTGTTAGTTATTGGTATTGGAGTGTGATGGATATGATACCGGTGCACATAACATAGTGCACTTACCCCCAATGGTATACTGGTTATCTCCCTGTATGACCCCTGCTATATACAATGCAGACTCCTCACTGTCTGCACCATCTAGAGAGGTCACAGTAATTGTTATTGATATTGGAGTGTGATGGATATGATACCGGTGCACATAACATAGTGCACTTACCCCCAATGGTATACTGTTATCTCCCTGTATGACCCCTGCTATATACAATGCAGACTCCTCACTGTCTGCACCATCTAGAGAGGTCACAGTAGTTGTTAGTTATTGATATTGGAGTGTGATGGATATGATGCCGGTGCACATAACATAGTGCACTTACCTCCAATGGTATACTGGTTATTCCCCTGTATGACCCCTGCTATATACAATGCAGACTCCTCACTGTCTGCACCATCTAGAGAGGTCACAGTAGTTGTTATTGGTATTGGAGTGTGATGGATATGATACCGGTGCACATAACATAGTGCACTTACCTCCAATGGTATACTGGTTATTCCCTGTATGACCCCTGCTATATACAATTCAGACTCCTCACTGTCTGCACCATCTAGAGAGGTCACAGTAATTGTTAGTTATTGGTATTGCAGTGTGATGGATATGATACCGGTGCACATAACATAGTGCACTTACCCCCAATGGTATACTGGTTATTCCCCTGTATGACCCCTGCTATATACAATGCAGACTCCTCACTGTCTGCACCATCTAGAGGGGTCACAGTAATTGTTATTGATATTGGAGTGTGATGGATATGATACCGGTGCACATAACATAGTGCACTTACCCCCAATGGTATACTGGTTATTCCCTGTATGACCCCTGCTATATACAATGCAGACTCCTCACTGTCTGCACCATCTAGAGAGGTCACAGTAATTGTTAGTTATTGGTATTGCAGTGTGATGGATATGATACCGGTGCACATAACATAGTGCACTTACCTCCAATGGTATACTGGTTATTCCCCTGTATGACCCCTGCTATATACAATGCAGACTCCTCACTGTCTGCACCATCTAGAGAGGTCACAGTAATTGTTATTGATATTGGAGTGTGATGGATATGATGCCGGTGCACATAACATAGTGCACTTACCTCCAATGGTATACTGGTTATTCCCTGTATGACCCCTGCTATATACAATGCAGACTCCTCACTGTCTGCACCATCTAGAGAGGTCACAGTAGTTGTTAGTTATTGATATTGGAGTGTGATGGATATGATACCGGTGCACATAACATAGTGCACTTATCTCCAATAGTATACTGTTATCTCCCTGTATGACCCCTGCTATATACAATGCAGACTCCTCACTGTCTGCACCATCTAGAGGGGTCACAGTAATTGTTAGTTATTGGTATTGCAGTGTGATGGATATGATACCGGTGCACATAACATAGTGCACTTACCTCCAATGGTATACTGGTTATTCCCTGTATGACCCCTGCTATATACAATGCAGACTCCTCACTGTCTGCACCATCTAGAGAGGTCACAGTAGTTGTTAGTTATTGATATTGGAGTGTGATGGATATGATACCGGTGCACATAACATAGTGCACTTATCTCCAATGGTATACTGTTATCTCCCTGTATGACCCCTGCTATATACAATGCAGACTCCTCACTGTCTGCACCATCTAGAGGGGTCACAGTAATTGTTAGTTATTGGTATTGCAGTGTGATGGATATGATACCGGTGCACATAACATAGTGCACTTACCTCCAATGGTATACTGGTTATTCCCTGTATGACCCCTGCTATATACAATTCAGACTCCTCACTGTCTGCACCATCTAGAGAGGTCACAGTAATTGTTAGTTATTGGTATTGCAGTGTGATGGATATGATACCGGTGCACATAACATAGTGCACTTACCCCCAATGGTATACTGGTTATTCCCTGTATGACCCCTGCTATATACAATGCAGACTCCTCACTGTCTGCACCATCTAGAGGGGTCACAGTAATTGTTATTGATATTGGAGTGTGATGGATATGATACCGGTGCACATAACATAGTGCACTTACCTCCAATGGTATACTGGTTATTCCCCTGTATGACCCCTGCTATATACAATGCAGACTCCTCACTGTCTGCACCATCTAGAGAGGTCACAGTAATTGTTATTGATATTGGAGTGTGATGGATATGATACCGGTGCACATAACATAGTGCACTTACCTCCAATGGTATACTGGTTATTCCCCTGTATGACCCCTGCTATATACAATGCAGACTCCTCACTGTCTGCACCATCTAGAGAGGTCACAGTAGTTGTTAGTTATTGATATTGGAGTATGATGGATATGATACCGGTTCACATAACATAGTGCACTTACCCCCAATGGTATACTGGTTATTCCCCTGTATGACCCCTGCTATATACAATGCAGACTCCTCACTGTCTGCACCATCTAGAGAGGTCACAGTAATTGTTAGTTATTGGTATTGGAGTGTGATGGATATGATACCGGTGCACATAACATAGTGCACTTACCTCCAATGGTATACTGGTTATTCCCTGTATGACCCCTGCTATATACAATGCAGACTCCTCACTGTCTGCACCATCTAGAGAGGTCACAGTAATTGTTATTGATATTGGAGTGTGATGGATATGATACTGGTGCACATAACATAGTGCACTTACCCCCAATGGTATACTGGTTATTCCCTGTATGACCCCTGCTATATACAATGCAGACTCCTCACTGTCTGCACCATCTAGAGAGGTCACAGTAGTTGTTAGTTATTGGTATTGGAGTGTGATGGATATGATACCGGTGCACATAACATAGTGCACTTACCCCCAATGGTATACTGTTATCTCCCTGTATGACCCCTGCTATATACAATGCAGACTCCTCACTGTCTGCACCATCTAGAGAGGTCACAGTAGTTGTTATTGGTATTGGAGTGTGATGGATATGATACCGGTGCACATAACATAGTGCACTTACCCCCAATGGTATACTGTTATCTCCCTGTATGACCCCTGCTATATACAATGCAGACTCCTCACTGTCTGCACCATCTAGAGAGGTCACAGTAATTGTTAGTTATTGGTATTGGAGTGTGATGGATATGATACCGGTGCACATAACATAGTGCACTTACCTCCAATGGTATACTGGTTATTCCCTGTATGACCCCTGCTATATACAATGCAGACTCCTCACTGTCTGCACCATCTAGAGAGGTCACAGTAATTGTTATTGATATTGGAGTGTGATGGATATGATGCCGGTGCACATAACATAGTGCACTTACCTCCAATGGTATACTGGTTATTCCCCTGTATGACCCCTGCTATATACAATGCAGACTCCTCACTGTCTGCACCATCTAGAGAGGTCACAGTAGTTGTTAGTTATTGGTATTGCAGTGTGATGGATATGATGCCGGTGCACATAACATAGTGCACTTACCTCCAATGGTATACTGTTATCTCCCTGTATGACCCCTGCTATATACAATGCAGACTCCTCACTGTCTGCACCATCTAGAGAGGTCACAGTAGTTGTTAGTTATTGGTATTGGAGTGTGATGGATATGATGCCGGTGCACATAACATAGTGCACTTACCTCCAATGGTATACTGGTTATTCCCTGTATGACCCCTGCTATATACAATGCAGACGCCTCACTGTCTGCACCATCTAGAGGGGTCACAGTAATTGTTAGTTATTGATATTGGAGTGTGATGGATATGATACCGGTGCACATAACATAGTGCACTTACCCCCAATGGTATACTGGTTATTCCCTGTATGACCCCTGCTATATACAATGCAGACTCCTCACTGTCTGCACCATCTAGAGAGGTCACAGTAATTGTTATTGATATTGGAGTGTGATGGATATGATACCGGTGCACATAACATAGTGCACTTACCCCCAATGGTATACTGGTTATCTCCCTGTATGACCCCTGCTATATACAATGCAGACTCCTCACTGTCTGCACCATCTAGAGAGGTCACAGTAATTGTTATTGATATTGCAGTGTGATGGATATGATACCGGTGCACATAACATAGTGCACTTACCTCCAATGGTATACTGGTTATCTCCCTGTATGACCCCTGCTATATACAATGCAGACTCCTCACTGTCTGCACCATCTAGAGAGGTCACAGTAATTGTTATTGATATTGGAGTGTGATGGATATGATACCGGTGCACATAACATAGTGCACTTACCCCCAATGGTATACTGGTTATCTCCCTGTATGACCCCTGCTATATACAATGCAGACTCCTCACTGTCTGCACCATCTAGAGAGGTCACAGTAATTGTTATTGATATTGGAGTGTGATGGATATGATACCGGTGCACATAACATAGTGCACTTACCTCCAATGGTATACTGGTTATTCCCTGTATGACCCCTGCTATACACAATGCAGACTCCTCACTGTCTGCACCATCTAGAGAGGTCACAGTAATTGTTATTGATATTGCAGTGTGATGGATATGATACCGGTGCACATAACATAGTGCACTTACCTCCAATGGTATACTGGTTATTCCCCTGTATGACCCCTGCTATATACAATGCAGACTCCTCACTGTCTGCACCATCTAGAGGGGTCACAGTAATTGTTATTGATATTGGAGTGTGATGGATATGATACCGGTGCACATAACATAGTGCACTTACCCCCAATGGTATACTGGTTATCTCCCTGTATGACCCCTGCTATATACAATGCAGACTCCTCACTGTCTGCACCATCTAGAGAGGTCACAGTAATTGTTAGTTATTGGTATTGGAGTGTGATGGATATGATACCGGTGCACATAACATAGTGCACTTACCTCCAATGGTATACTGGTTATTCCCCTGTATGACCCCTGCTATATACAATGCAGACTCCTCACTGTCTGCACCATCTAGAGAGGTCACAGTAATTGTTAGTTATTGGTATTGGAGTGTGATGGATATGATACCGGTGCACATAACATAGTGCACTTACCCCCAATGGTATACTGGTTATCTCCCTGTATGACCCCTGCTATATACAATGCAGACTCCTCACTGTCTGCACCATCTAGAGAGGTCACAGTAATTGTTAGTTATTGGTATTGGAGTGTGATGGATATGATACCGGTGCACATAACATAGTGCACTTACCCCCAATGGTATACTGGTTATTCCCTGTATGACCCCTGCTATATACAATGCAGACTCCTCACTGTCTGCACCATCACATGATACCACTGGTAACAGCAGACTCCATCGTGCACAACCTTCATGCATTGCGATGTAAGATATTGCAGTATTCAGACCATACTAGATGGATATAAGGAATGATCATATTACGGTTTTATAGGGAGAGCAGATGTAAGTCTTAGAATATTATTAGAACGAACCAATAGAAGAACAGAATGTATTACTAGAGGTGGAGCGTCCTCAGGACCTTCTGATAGACTACGGCTAAGTCCTGTCTGATATTGATGGAGCGCTGGTGTTTCGTCTCCAGATCCAGTACGCCTCTCGTCTAAGGAGCGTCTTAAAGGATTATCTTATCTTATCTTCTTACGATCGCCTCCACGTACTGGGTGAGAAACGTGATCTATGGCATAAAACAAAAATGGTGACACCCTGCCTTTGTGACATAGAGAGACATGCTTGGACGCATTAGACATCTGTTCTGTGGGACCTTGGAAGAATCTGCTCAATCTTCTGATATTCTGACTCTCATTTGGCGCACATATAGTAAACTGCAAGCCGCGCACTCTATTACATATCGCATGGCTGCTATTGCCGTTCAGATCATTAGACATCTTGAAAGATGTTTCATTAGATGCCGCATGGAGAGTGGCCGTCTTTCTGCACATCTGCTGTGACCGCATCTATACAATCCAGAGCCGTCCAACCAAGTGGCCCCAATGTCCTCTTATACATGAAATCCACATCTGCTGTGACCGCATCTATACAATCCAGAGCCGTCCAACCAAGTGGCCCAATGTCCTCTTATACATGAAATCCACATCTGCTGTGACCGCATCTATACAATCCAGAGCCGTCCAACCAGGTGGCCCAATGTCCTCTTATACATGAAATCCACATCTGCTGTGACCGCATCTATACAATCCAGAGCCGTCCAACCAAGTGGCCCCAATGTCCTCTTATACATGAAATCCACATCTGCTGTGACCGCATCTATACAATCCAGAGCCGTCCAACCAAGTGGCCCAATGTCCTCTTATACATGAAATCCACATCTGCTGTGACCGCATCTATACAATCCAGAGCCGTCCAACCAGGTGGCCCAATGTCCTCTTATACATGAAATCCACATCTGCTGTGACCGCATCTATACAATCCAGAGCCGTCCAACCAAGTGGCCCAATGTCCTCTTATACATGAAATCCACATCTGCTGTGACCGCATCTATACAATCCAGAGCCATCCAACCAAGTGGCCCAATGTCCTCTTATACATGAAATCCACATCTGCTGTGACCACATCTATACAATCCAGAGCCGTCCAACCAAGTGGCCCCAATGTCCTCTTATACATGAAATCCACATCTGCTGTGACCGCATCTATACAATCCAGAGCCGTCCAACCAAGTGGCCCAATGTCCTCTTATACATGAAATCCACATCTGCTGTGACCGCATCTATACAATCCAGAGCCGTCCAACCAAGTGGCCCAATGTCCTCTTATACATGAAATCCACATCTGCTGTGACCGCATCTATACAATCCAGAGCCGTCCAACCAAGTGGCCCAATGTCCTCTTATACATGAAATCCACATCTGCTGTGACCGCATCTATACAATCCAGAGCCGTCCAACCAAGTGGCCCAATGTCCTCTTATACATGAAATCCACATCTGCTGTGACCGCATCTATACAATCCAGAGCCGTCCAACCAAGTGGCCCAATGTCCTCTTATACATGAAATCCACATCTGCTGTGACCGCATCTATACAATCCAGAGCCGTCCAACCAAGTGGCCCAATGTCCTCTTATACATGAAATCCACATCTGCTGTGACCGCATCTATACAATCCAGAGCCGTCCAACCAAGTGGCCCCAATGTCCTCTTATACATGAAATCCACATCTGCTGTGACCGCATCTATACAATCCAGAGCCGTCCAACCAAGTGGCCCAATGTCCTCTTATACATGAAATCCACATCTGCTGTGACCGCATCTATACAATCCAGAGCCGTCCAACCAAGTGGCCCAATGTCCTCTTATACATGAAATCCACATCTGCTGTGACCGCATCTATACAATCCAGAGCCGTCCAACCAAGTGGCCCAATGTCCTCTTATACATGAAATCCACATCTGCTGTGACCGCATCTATACAATCCAGAGCCGTCCAACCAAGTGGCCCAATGTCCTCTTATACATGAAATCCACATCTGCTGTGACCGCATCTATACAATCCAGAGCCGTCCAACCAAGTGGCCCCAATGTCCTCTTATACATGAAATCCACATCTGCTGTGACCGCATCTATACAATCCAGAGCCATCCAACCAAGTGGCCCAATGTCCTCTTATACATGAAATCCACATCTGCTGTGACCGCATCTATACAATCCAGAGCCGTCCAACCAAGTGGCCCAATGTCCTCTTATACATGAAATCCACATCTGCTGTGACCACATCTATACAATCCAGAGCCGTCCAACCAAGTGGCCCAATGTCCTCTTATACATTAAATCCACATCTGCTGTGACCGCATCTATACAATCCAGAGCCGTCCAACCAGGTGGCCCCAATGTCCTCTTATACATGAAATCCACATCTGCTGTGACCGCATCTATACAATCCAGAGCCGTCCAACCAAGTGGCCCAATGTCCTCTTATACATGAAATCCACATCTGCTGTGACCGCATCTATACAATCCAGAGCCGTCCAACCAAGTGGCCCAATGTCCTCTTATACATGAAATCCACATCTGCTGTGACCGCATCTATACAATCCAGAGCCGTCCAACCAAGTGGCCCAATGTCCTCTTATACATGAAATCCACATCTGCTGTGACCGCATCTATACAATCCAGAGCCGTCCAACCAAGTGGCCCCAATGTCCTCTTATACATGAAATCCACATCTGCTGTGACCGCATCTATACAATCCAGAGCCGTCCAACCAAGTGGCCCAATGTCCTCTTATACATGAAATCCACATCTGCTGTGACCGCATCTATACAATCCAGAGCCGTCCAACCAAGTGGCCCAATGTCCTCTTATACATGAAATCCACATCTGCTGTGACCGCATCTATACAATCCAGAGCCGTCCAACCAAGTGGCCCAATGTCCTCTTATACATGAAATCCACATCTGCTGTGACCGCATCTATACAATCCAGAGCCGTCCAACCAAGTGGCCCAATGTCCTCTTATACATGAAATCCACATCTGCTGTGACCGCATCTATACAATCCAGAGCCGTCCAACCAAGTGGCCCCAATGTCCTCTTATACATGAAATCCACATCTGCTGTGACCGCATCTATACAATCCAGAGCCGTCCAACCAAGTGGCCCAATGTCCTCTTATACATGAAATCCACATCTGCTGTGACCGCATCTATACAATCCAGAGCCGTCCAACCATGTGGCCCAATGTCCTCTTATACATGAAATCCACATCTGCTGTGACCGCATCTATACAATCCAGAGCCGTCCAACCAAGTGGCCCCAATGTCCTCTTATACATGAAATCCACATCTGCTGTGACCGCATCTATACAATCCATAGCCGTCCAACCAAGTGGCCCAATGTCCTCTTATACATGAAATCCACATCTGCTGTGACCGCATCTATACAATCCAGAGCCGTCCAACCAAGTGGCCCAATGTCCTCTTATACATGAAATCCACATCTGCTGTGACCGCATCTATACAATCCAGAGCCGTCCAACCAAGTGGCCCAATGTCCTCTTATACATGAAATCCACATCTGCTGTGACCGCATCTATACAATCCAGAGCCGTCCAACCAGGTGGCCCCAATGTCCTCTTATACATGAAATCCACATCTGCTGTGACCGCATCTATACAATCCAGAGCCGTCCAACCAGGTGGCCCCAATGTCCTTGTATACATGAAATCCACTGGCGGAGAGAATATCTGCGAGAGAGTCGCCCTTGGTAGATACAACCCTAATACCGTTCTGTAATATAGCCCTTGTTTGGGGATCACATACCATGGTTCTTGATGATTTGTATTATCTGATTGTATCGGGCACTATAGCGTGTCGAGAAAGAAATGGCTGTATCAGGACTGGTTGTTGGAGCCTTGTCTTCTAGCAAATTCTCGCTTTGTTTTCTGGACATAATATGTTTTGCCCTATTCAATGCCCATTGGGGATATTTATGTTCCAAGACTACGTTCCGCCTGCGGCATATAATCCTCATCTTCTGAACACGTCTCGTGCGATAAAGTTCCCCCACCGGAACCGATTGGATTGTATGCCTGGGATGGCAGCTAGAGGCTAACGAAATAGTATTACCCGCGGAGGGTTTGCGGTAAAGAGAGGTGTGAAGAGATGCCGTGGTGCCAATTAAACCTAAATCCAAAAAATTAAAGGGGTATTCCCACGTCGCATACTCACCAGTCTTCACTGCTGTAAAATCTTCTTTCTTCCTGGTTTCTTGCATCATTTGGTGGGCGGGGTTTCACATGCAATCTGCCATTTAGCTCCGCCCCAAAATTTGTGTGTAGCTCCACCCACCCATATTGGACTATGAAGTACAGGCAGGAGCAACTCCATTCTGTGTTACATACAGAGACTGCCTGACTCTGCCATAATGAACACAATTGAATTAGCTAGCCTGATAACTGGGAGAACAGGAGAAATGAAAGCAGCTCCTCTCCCCTATCTGAGTGCAGGAAGCTAGGTCACATGGTGCAGACACAGGAATAGCTAGAAACACAGGCTCCTCCCTGAACTTAGCCCCTCCTCCCTGAGAGCAGCAGATACATCACTGGACTCATGAGCAGATAGGTCAGGGCTGTGTCAACAATGAAGTGAATAAAGTAAGAGTGGACAAACAAAGCAGTTTTACTGAAGCAGTGTATTTAGGAAAAGTCTTACATCCACATTAACAAGCAGTATAGATAGGAGCCTTGTGATGGGACAACCCCTTTAACAAGCAGTATAGATAGGATCCTTGTGATGGGACAACCCCTTTAACAAACAGTATAGATAGGATCCTTGTGATGGGACAACCCCTTTAACAAGCAGTATAGATAGGATCCTTGTGATGGGACAACCCCTTTAACAAACAGTATAGATAGGATCCTTGTGATGGGACAACCCCTTTAACAAGTAGTATAGATAGGATCCTTGTGATGGGACAACCCCTTTAACCAACAGTATAGAGAGAAGCCTTGTGATGGGACAACCCCTTTAACCAGCAGTATAGAGAGGAGCCTTGTGATGGGACAACCCCTTTAAGAAGCAGTATAGATAGGATCCTTGTGATGGGACAACCCCTTTAACCAGCAGTATAGAGAGGAGCCTTGTGATGGGACAACCCCATTAACAAGCAGTATAGATAGGAGCCTTGTGATGGGACAACCCCTTTAACAAGCAGTATAGATAGGATCCTTGTGATGGGACAACCCCTTTAACAAACAGTATAGATAGGATCCTTGTGATGGGACAACCCCTTTAACAAGCAGTATAGATAGGATCCTTGTGATGGGACAACCCCTTTAACAAACAGTATAGATAGGATCCTTGTGATGGGACAACCCCTTTAACAAGCAGTATAGATAGGATCCTTGTGATGGGACAACCCCTTTAACCAACAGTATAGAGAGAAGCCTTGTGATGGGACAACCCCTTTAACCAGCAGTATAGAGAGGAGCCTTGTGATGGGACAACCCCTTTAAGAAGCAGTATAGATAGGATCCTTGTGATGGGACAACCCCTTTAACCAGCAGTATAGAGAGGAGCCTTGTGATGGGACAACCCCTTTAAGAAGCAGTATAGAGAGGAGCCTTGTGATGGGACAACCCCTTTAAGAAGCAGTATAGAGAGGAGCCTTGTGATGGGACAACCCCTTTAAGAAGCAGTATAGAGAGGAGCCTTGTGATGGGACAACCCCTTTAACCAACAGTATAGAGAGAAGCCTTGTGATGGGACAACCCCTTTAAGAAGCAGTATAGATAGGATCCTTGTGATGGGACAACCCCTTTAACCAGCAGTATAGAGAGGAGCCTTGTGATGGGACAACCCCTTTAAGAAGCAGTATAGAGAGGAGCCTTGTGATGAGACAACCCCTTTAAGAAGCAGTATAGAGAGGAGCCTTGTGATGAGACAACCCCTTTAATCTCATCTTTACAAAAATTAGGAGTAAATGATCAATTTCAATAGTTGGTGTTGAGGTGGTCTAATAACATTGGGCGTTATATCTCCCCTCCAAGCGATGAAAATGTCGTCTATATAACGCCCATAGCAATGTAAAAAAGAACTAAAAGGATTGGAAATAGAAAACATGTGAGACTCCTCCCACCATGATAAATAACGGTCAGCCAGTGAAGGGGAACAAGGCGAGCCCATAGGGGCCCCACATATCTGTAAAAAAAAATTGAATCAAATATAAAAAAAATTGTGTTTTAACAAAAATTCTACAACTTGAATAATGAATTTGCAGAAATCGGGGGTGTAATTACTGTAACGGTCCAAATGGTATGACAGTGCCGGGATAGAAGGAGTTAATGTCGCAGGTGAGCCACGAGCTGGAGGGATCCCAGGAAATACCTTACAAGATTTTCATCAAGTCTTTGGAGTCCTTGATGTGTCCTGGGACCCGTGTAACCAGCGGCTGTAAAAAGTCACCCCCCCCCCAAATGCAGAATCTCTCACTATAGGAATCTATGCTGGCAATTCTAGGGCGCCATGGTGGCGGAGAAACGGATTGATGAGTTCTCGGTAGCCCATGGAATCTGGGGGTGACTGGGAATCTATGAACCAAAATCTATTGTTTGGAGTCAGGACTGATCCCCAAACTAGCACCCTCCCCCTTTACTAAATCCTGTAGTGCCTGCCTGAGAATTGGAGCGGGATCTTCCTTCAGTGCTCTGTAAGTTTTCTCATCTTTCAATGACAGACTTCCGGGTTATCCCTAGCGGACGGCAGGGTGCTAGACATGACAGGGAATTTAGGAAAACCGAACCGTGGCTGAGAGGCGACCCTCGCATCAGGATACCTGTCTAGCCACGGCGCCATCTTTTCCACGTTCACCGGTGTCCTTACCATCGCCCGCGCGCTCTTGCTGAGGTTTAGGGGAGGGACGGGTACATCTGGAAGCGGCCTGGGATCCTCCGCAGGAGGCACATTCATGCTTGAACTTGCATAGGCCAAAGAACCGGCAATGGCCCTCGTTAAAGAGCCAGCAGGTTCCTGGTCTACGCACGGCCACCGCACTTGGGGACGGAGCCCCGGGCGCGGTGGCCGAGGACTGAAAGGGCGCAGCAGATCTCTGCACCACCATCAATCAAATCCAAACATCCGTTGCCTGAACGGCCCAACCCAAACCGGGCTGCAGGGACAAGCGACGCCTGAAGTCCTCATCTTCACGCCACCAGGCGCCACCACCATATGTATGAAAAGCTCAGCACAGCGTTCAGGGTGTCGCTGTCCCATAATACCGCCCAGCACATGAAAAGCCTGAATCCAGTTATTTATCGTATTGGCTACACGAGGGCGTCCATCTACAATACGGTCAGTCACTACACGCCTCTCCTTGTCAACCACATGCTGATCGACAGACAGGAGAGACCAAATATCAATATACTGGGTGTTATAAATCTTAGCACGAGCAACGTCATCAACATGGGCGCCTGGGGGAGTCAAACCACAGAAAAAGGAATCTTTATAGAGACCGGCAGCAGGAGGGGGTCACGCAACCCTTGACCCTGCTCACATTGGGAAACCAAGGCCTTTAAGGGCCTTTAAATGTGCGGGGACGTCGCACAACAGCCGGTGTTCGGGCAGATGGAGGCGTTGCTGGAGTGTATTGAGGCTAGCAGTGGCTCCTGTAGACTTGCGCACAAGCGCCGCATTTTCACCAGTAGCTTCGGTACATTTGGGTATTTTTTCAAAAAACGTTGCACCACTAAGACGTAGGCCAGACATGGAACGTGTTGGAGGCTAGCAAGCTCCAGAGCCGCTACCAGGTTCCTGCCATTATCACACATGACAAAAATGCCTGGCCCCAGGTGCAGCAGGGAACAACACATTGCCATCTCAGCCAGGATGGCATCCCTGACCTCGGAGGCACTGTGCTGTCTGTCCCCCAAGCTGATGAGCTTCAGCACGGCCTGCTGATGTCTACCAACGCCAGTAGCTGGGGTCGATTCAACAGCGGAGGAGGAGGAGGAGGGTGGGGTTTCAGCACTCCTGCCAGGAATATTGGGTGGGGAGACAAGGCAGGCCGCCACAGTTTGCGACCCGGTCCCAGCCTCAACTACATTCAGCCAGTGTGCCGTGATTGAGATGTAGCGTCCCTGGCCGCATGCACTTGTCCACGTGTCGGTGGTCAAGTGGAACTTTGTGCAACTTAGCGCAGAACTTAGGGCCTGCCTGATGTTACGGGACACACGCTGGTGCAAGGCTCAACTCACCCAAAGGGCCAAAAACACTGCTGGTGCATGACTCAACTCACCCAAAGGGCCAAAAACTAAATCTCTGCTGGTTAAAGGCTCAACTCACCCCAAAGGGCCTAAAACTCTGCAGGTAGAAGGCTGGGGGTCCGCTCTCTCTCCCTGTGGGAATAGAGGAGGGTACTCTCTATGCTTGACTCTGTAATATCACTGATGACAAGGATACGGCCGCCATCCACCATATGTGACACCGGTCACAAGGACACGGCTGCCATCCACCATATGTGACACCGGTCACAAGGACACGGCCGCCATCCACCATATGTGACACCGGTCACAAGGACACGGCTGCCATCCACCATATGTGACACCGGTCACAAGGATACGGCTGCCATCCACCATATGTGACACCGGTCACAAGGACACGGCTGCCATCCACCATATGTGACACCGGTCACAAGGACACGGCTGCCATCCACCATATGTGACACCGGTCACAAGGACACGGCTGCCATCCACCATATGTGACACCGGTCACAAGGACACGGCTGCCATCCACCATATGTGACACCGGTCACAAGGACGCGGCCGCCAGTCACCATATATATCACTAGTTACAAAGACCAAAATGACAGGACAAGTGTTGCTGTTTCCATCACATTCTTATTGTTAGTACTTGCACTAGTGATCCCTCCTCCCCCCTATAGCCGAGGCCCTGATACTACACACACCACTTATCTACTTAGAATTGTCATTTAAAAAAAACAAAAAAAAAAAAAAAGAAGTAAACTATTTCACAGAAAATAGCAAATTAGTAAAAGTACTAGAGGGGTGACCGGCATCAGTGATAACAGCAGCCATAGGGGTTAATGGGGTCTCCTGGCAGGGGGCATTGTATATGGACTGTGACAATTGGGGGTAATTTAACATCAAAGGTAAGCGGTTTCCTGGATTTACAGAGGTGTTGGTGGCGCTGGGGGCCAAATAAACAGCAGATCAGGTGGTACAATCCAAAATCAGTGGCTTTATTCAGCTGTAGCAGGAACAAAAACAACAAACAGCCCACACACAGGGCAATATCACTAGTCTATGGGGCAAGATACTCTCAGGTTTCTTCTCACCAGTCTGGTGCAAAGTCTTTTCTGGAATCCAGTCCACTTGGGACAGACCTCCTGTCTGTCTCTAACTGGTCCACCTTCCTCTCTGGAGTTGGGCTCCTTTTGGATACCAGTCCTCTTGGGACAGACCTCCTGTCTGTCTCTCACTGGTCCACCTTCCTCTCTGGAGTTGGGCTCCTTTTGGATACCAGTCCTCTTGGGACAGACCTCCTGTCTGTCTCTCACTGGTCCAGTCCACCTTCTCCTGCAGGCCACCAGTAGCGCTCTCCTGCTTTTGGTTGGGACAATCCTGGGCTATCTGATTTGTTTGCGCTGCCTGGTGCCAGGTCCTGGTCCAGATATGGGGTGTCTTCCCTGGCAGACTTATACACACACGGGGTGTTTGTCACTTTTGATTCCTTGGTCTCTTCCCATGAGATTCCGAGGAACCAATTCTTTAGATTCCTCCAGATTCGGCATGGCCTTTCCTCATTGTTCCCTCACCAACCCTGCGCCATATCAGAATCCCCGCTTATTGGTGTGTTACGTTCCCTGGGCTTTATACTCATTTGATTCATGTGAAGGTATCTCCAGCTGAAGCCCCGACATTGAGGCGATGGCGCACCAATATCCCAGAGCTGACGGAGGAGACACTTCAGGAGGTTTTGGAATCCCCACGTTACGTTTCCCCCTCAGCTAACAACAAACTGATTAAGATTTTCCTTTTACACCAGTGTTATCTGACCCCGGCCCGGTTACACCGGATGGCTCGGCTGCCTGGCCCTAATTGTCTTAGATGTCCATGCCCTCGTGCGGACTTTTGGCACATGCTGTGGAGCTGCCCGGTTATCCAGGCCTTTTGGAGGGGGCTGGTGGTTCTCCTGACGGATGTCCTGCATCTCCCGGTCCCACTTTCTCCTGAAATATGCCTATTCGGGGGGTTGGAGGAGGAGTTGTGGCCACATCACACCCGCATCTTCCTTCAGGAATGCTTGTTCTATGCGAGGAAGGCCATTGCCTTGCGGTGGACGGCCCCTCGACCCCCATCCGTTCCCCGGTGGCGGAGGCCGGTTAATGCGGTTCTTCCGTTTAATCAGATTATATATAAAGGGAGGAGTTGTCCCCAGAAGTTTTATAAAGTTTGGGGGGCCTGGTGTGACTCCCCCATGACCCAATATTCTGCCCCTTCCATGCGCTCGGCTATTGATGCCTTCACTCCGTAAGGGGTGGCTGGTGCCGGTTGGGTTCACGGCTCCCCCTGTCTTGTTTCATTTTGTGGGTATAGTGTGTAATGTTCTGCCCTGGACTGTGCGGGCGGTGGGGTGGGGTTCGGGGAGGGGAGGGGAGGAGATGATGTGGCTTATTTCGTATTTCTGCTTCCATTCGATTCTCTGGTTGGTCTACAGCGCCCTCTAGGACCACACCCGTACACTACATAGAAGAGGACGGAGCAATCATTAACCTAGTGCACAGGAGCAGATACACAGGTGCGGTCAGGGACCGTTTACTGGCTCATAAATACGCTATTTCCTTATTGGGACAGCAGAGATATAAGAGGGCGAGGAACGGGGTCAGAAGAGATCAGAGCGAGCCGAGACATGGAGAGTGCAAAGAGGAGACTGCCGGGGGGCCGGACTGTGCTGGGGGTCCTCATCCTATCAACATGTAAGTAAAGGGGGACCCTACAATGTATCACTATCATCATCCCTGACCCCAGGAGGTGACACTCTAATCTCTTATGGCCCAGTACTCTCTGGTTTGCAGGACCGGATGAGCTCGTATATACACATATACACTATATACACGTGAGTGGATATAGGGGACTCTCCTTAGGATATGCCGGGGGCCCCCACAGATCAGCAATAGTTCTGTGTATTGGTTATGTAGCGGTGCTAATAACTCACTGTATATACTGCAGAGCTGCCCCATACCCTTCTATTAGATAGTATATACAGTATATTACCTACCGCCTGTATACATCCACCTCTCCTCCACCGTCTGTATATATCTATATCTCCTGCACCGCCTGTATATCAAATCAAACAAGCTTTATTGGCACGTCCGAATAGATATTTGGCATTACCAAAGCTAGTAAAGTGGGGGAGGGGAGTTGGGGTCGAGGGTGTGAGTGGTGGGTATGGGTGGGGTGGGTGGTTTGGGGTATAACAGTCCGTGGAGTCTCGTCTTCCTCTTCGTTGGTGACCGCTATATGGGGAGGTGGGGGTGGGGAGGGTGTATTGGGATAAATATAACAGTCCATGGAGTCTCATCTTCCTCTGGTTTGGTGACAGCTGGACACGTATTGGGCAGCGATCTCCACAGTGGCCTCTTCTTCTCCCAGTAGGATGTAGAGTTTCCTCTTCTCCCAGTCTGGGATGTGGGCAGAGAGTCTTTGGTAGTAGACGGCCCTCACAGCTGAGTATTTGGTGCAGTGTAGCAGGAAGTGGGTCTCGTCTTCTAGGGCCCCCTGGTCACAGTGCTGGCACAGTCTCTTCTCCCGTGGCTTGTACGTCTGTCTGTATCGCCCCGTCTCTATCTCTAGGTTGTGGGCGCTCAGTCTGTACCGGCTCAGGGTCTGTCTGTGCTTGGGGTGGCGTATTCTCTCCAGGTAGGTGGCCATGGTGTAGTCCCTTTGTAGGGATTGGTACACATTGGTGAGTTTCTTGGAGTTATTTATTTCGTTTCTCCATTCTTCAATGTACCGCTCTCTGTTTGCCTCTGTGGTTGCCTTTATTTCGGCCTTGGTTATCATCTGTTGGTGTTTTTGGTTTGGTGGTTGGCTGCTGTTTGGTTGGTGAGTGTCTGGTTTGCTCCGGTGGCTTAGCCATGCTTGGTGGTGGTAGGAGTCGCTCCCCTGGATGTGTGCCTGGAAAGCTAGCGCCCTCTTCTGTATGGTGAGCCATAGGGGGAGTCTGCCTAGCTCTGCCCTGCAGGCCATGTTGGTGGTGTTGTGATGGACATGTAGCAGGTATTTGCAGAACTCCAGGTGGAAGTTCTCTGTTGGGCTGGAATCCCACTGTGACTGGTCTGGGTAGGTGGCTGGGCCCCAAACCTCACTGCCATAGAGAAGGATCGGGGAGATGACAGCGTCAAATATCTTCATCCAGACCCTCACCGGTGGTTTGAGGTGGTACAGTTGTCTTCTGATGGCGTAGAAGGTTCTGCAGGCTTTTGCTTTCAGGGTTTCTATTGCTGCTTTGAAGCTTCCTGATTGGCTGAGCTCCAGCCCCAGGTCGGTGTAGCTGTTGGTTTTCTCCAGTGTGGAGCCGTTCAGTGTGAATTGTGAGGTGGTGGAGGCTTTATTGTGGCCCTTCTTCTGAAATACCATGACTTTGGTCTTCTTCTGGTTGATGGGTAGGGCCCATGTGGTGCTGAATTTTTCCAGCACTGACAGGCTTTCTTGGAGGTCTTTCTCGGTGGGGGCCAGGAGTAGGAGGTCATCGGCGTATAGCAGGAACTTCACCTCTCGATTGTTCAGGGTGAGGCCTGGGGTTGGTGAGGCCTCCAGGGCTGTAGCCAGTTCATTGATATAGATGTTGAAGAGCGTTGGGCTCAGGCTACAGCCTTGTCTGACCCCTCGGGCCTGTTGGAAGTATGCTGTCCTTTTCCCATTCACCTTCACACTGCACTGGTTTCCGGTGTAGGAGCTCTTGATGACGTCGTACGTTCTTCCTCCTATTCCACTCTCTAGGAGTTTTAGGAGTAGGCCTGGGTGCCATACTGAATCAAACGCCTTCTTAAAGTCCACGAAGCAGGCGAATATCTTGCCTCTTCTGGTGTTGTGGACGTGCGTCTTGATGAGGCTGTGCAGGGTGTAGATATGGTCTGTGGTGCGGTGGTTTGGCATGAACCCTGCTTGGCTCTTGCTGAGGACCCCGTGTTGTGTGAGGAAGGTGAGGATTCTGTTATTGATGATGCTGTTGAACAGTTTCCCCAGCTATGTGCTGCTGACGCAGATCCCTCTGTAGTTGTTGGGGTCATATTGGTCCCCATTCTTGTAGATGGGGGTTATGAGCCCTTTGTTCCAGTCTTCGGGGAAGTGTCCAGCATTGAGCACGAGGGTGAATAGCTTTGCCAGTGCCGCGTGTATTGCTGGAGGGCTGTATTTCATCATCTCTGGTAGGATGCCGTCAGGGCCACTGGCCTTTTTGCCTTTCAGCAGGACAATTCTTTCCTGTATATCTTTTATGGTGATTGGCGAGTCCAGAGGGTTCTGGAAGTCTTTGATGACTTTCTCCATGTCCCTCAGTTTGGTGATTATCTGTTGCTGTTCTGGAGTTCGTTCTTCTTCTGGGATGTTTTTGTAGAGACCTCTGAAGTAGTTGAGCCAGATATTGCCATTTTGGATGTGGAGAGAGTTTTTCTTGGGCTTTGTGCCCATGTGGTGCCAGGTCTCCCAGAATGAGCTGTCCTGGAGGGAGTCCTCTAGTTGCTGTATTTTGTGGGAGAGGTATCTCTGTTTCTTCTCTCTGAGGGTGCCCTTGTATTGCTTGCATAGATTGTTGTAGGCTTCCCTCACCTCCTTGTTGTTGGGGTCCCTGTGTTTTTGGTTGGAGGCTGTTCTTAGGGTATGGCGTAGTGCTTTGCAGTCGCTGTCGAACCATTTGTGGGACTGTTTGTTGGTTTGTCTTATGGATTTGGTTGGTTTCAGGCCTGCTAGTTCTGCTGTGGTCTGTAGGATGTACTTGAGATCCTTCACAGCTCTGGTGACTCCCTGTTGGTCTGGCTGATAGGTGTTTGTATGGAAGTTTGTGAGCAGTGTCTTGATTTCGGGTCGGTTGGTTGCGTTGCTATATTCTATGGCCTGGTGGTTGGCCCATGTGAAATGTCTTGGTAGGTTGTAGAGGCCGGACTGTTGTGGCTCATGTGTGGGTGTTTTGTTCCTGGTTCTCATGTATAGTAGGATCTGGTTGTGGTCTGATAGATGGGAGTCAGGTGCGATTGTGAAGTCTTCAATGTCTGACAGGTCTGCGTCTGTAATGGCATAGTCCACCACGCTGTTGCCCACTTGAGAGTTTAGTGTGAAGCGTCCTCTGGGATCGCCTGTGGTACGTCCGTTTATTATGTACAGTCCTAGGCTTCGGCACATGTTCAGCAGTTGTCTCCCACTCTTGTTGACAATTCTGTCTTGGCTGTTTCTTCTTGTCTGTGTGGGTTCTGGGTGGTGGATCTCACTACCGTGCGTATGTGGGTTGTCGTCAGGAGGCAGGTAGTCTAACTCTGTGCCTGTCCTTGCATTCAGGTCTCCGCATATTAGTACTCTGCCTTTGGGTTGGAAGTGGACGGCTTCCCTTTGTAGGACCTCGTAAGTGTCGGGGTGGTGGTAGGGGGACCCTGGTGGGGGCATATATACTGCACAGAGATAGATGTCCTGCTGGCCGCTGAGGATGGAGCTGCTTATTTTTATCCATATGTGATTAGTTCCACGTTTGGTAGCTTTTACGTGTTCTTTGAGCTCCTCCTTGTACCATATTAGTATGCCTCCTGAGTGGCGGCCATGTTTGGTGGTCTTATTTTTCTGGGCGGGCACTGAGAATTCCTTGCAGCCCATGGGTGTTAGGGACTCGTCATCTGCCCGGGTCCATGTCTCTAGGAGGATTTGAATGTCTATGTTTTTTAGTCTGTCTATGAAGTCTGGATCTTTTGGGTTAGATCTATAGGCTGAGGCGTTCAGCCCTTGTATGTTCCAACTACTGATAGTTAGTGATTTCATCTTCAGTGTGTAAACCTTGTAATGAGCTGTCCTGCAGAGGACGGGCTGGGTTCTTGGTTGGTTGCAGTGTGGCCAGGTATTGGTTTATGTGCATTGCTGTTGTGGCCATTGTAGTGACCGCATGCTCTATTCTCTTTATTGTCTCTATGTCGGTGCTCTGGGTTGCTCTGGTTGGCTTTTTCTTGATAGGTGGCATCTTTGGGGGGTTCTGTCTTGGATATTGGCGGTTGTCGGGTATTATTAACATGGTTCTTTGTCTTGTTTGTTGTCTAGGCCCGGGGTCTCTGTTGAGCACTAAGTCTTTGAATTCCTTCGCTAGGAGGCTGACGCCATGTTTATTGAGGTGTTTGTCATCATATAGGTGACGCTTATCTATGGAGGGGTGTTGTGCCAGGGTGATGCCTGGTGTTTGTCTGATTCTGGTCGCCAGCTCTTTGTTGATCCCCATGATGGTAGCTTCAGAGATGTCTTCTCGTGTCTTCTCGTGTCTTCTCACATATATATATCCATCTCTCCTGCACCCCCTGTATATATCTATATCTCCTGCACCCCCTGTATATATCCACCTCTCCTGCACCCCCTGTATATATCTATATCTCCTGCACCCCCTGTATATATCCATCTCTCCTGCACTCCCTGTATATATCTACCTCTCCTGCACCCCCTGTATATATCTATATCTCCTGCACTCCCTGTATATATCCATCTCTCCTGCACTCCCTGTATATATCTACCTCTCCTGCACCCCCTGTATATATCTATATCTCCTGCACTCCCTGTATATATCTATATCTCCTGCACCCCCTGTATATATCCACCTCTCCTGCACCCCCTGTATATATCTATATCTCCTGCACTCCCTGTATATATCTATATCTCCTGCACTCCCTGTATATATCTACCTCTCCTGCACCCCCTGTATATATCTATATCTCCTGCACTCCCTGTATATATCTATATCTCCTGCACCCCCTGTATATATCTACCTCTTCTGCACCCCCTGTATATATCTACCTCTCCTGCACCCCCTGTATATATCCATCTCTCCTGCACTCCCTGTATATATCTACCTCTCCTGCACTCCCTGTATATATCCATCTCTCCTGCACTCCCTGTATATATCTATATCTCCTGCACCCCCTGTATATATCTATATCTCCTGCACTCCCTGTATATATCTATATCTCCTGCACTCCCTGTATATAACTACCTCTCCTGCACTCCCTGTATATATCCATCTCTCCTGCACTCCCTGTATATATCTATATCTCCTGCACTCCCTGTATATATCTATATCTCCTGCACCCCCTGTATATATCCATCTCTCCTGCACTCCCTGTATATATCCACCTCTCCTGCACTCCCTGTATATATCCATCTCTCCTGCACTCCCTGTATATATCTATATCTCCTGCACCCCCTGTATATATCCATCTCTCCTGCACTCCCTGTATATATCTATATCTCCTGCACCCCCTGTATATATCCATCTCTCCTGCACCCCCTGTATATATCCACCTCTCCTGCACTCCCTGTATATATCCATCTCTCCTGCACTCCCTGTATATATCTATATCTCCTGCACCCCCTGTATATATCTACCTCTCCTGCACTCCCTGTATATATCCATCTCTCCTGCACTCCCTGTATATATCCATCTCTCCTGCACCCCCTGTATATATCCATCTCTCCTGCACTCCCTGTATATATCTATATCTCCTGCACTCCCTGTATATATCCATCTCTCCTGCACTCCCTGTATATATCTATATCTCCTGCACTCCCTGTATATATCTATATCTCCTGCACCCCCTGTATATATCCATCTCTCCTGCACTCCCTGTATATATCCACCTCTCCTGCACTCCCTGTATATATCCATCTCTCCTGCACTCCCTGTATATATCTATATCTCCTGCACCCCCTGTATATATCCATCTCTCCTGCACTCCCTGTATATATCTATATCTCCTGCACCCCCTGTATATATCCACCTCTCCTGCACTCCCTGTATATATCTACCTCTCCTGCACTCCCTGTATATATCTACCTCTCCTGCACTCCCTGTATATATCCACCTCTCCTGCACCCCCTGTATATATCTATATCTCCTGCACCCCCTGTATATATCCATCTCTCCTGCACTCCCTGTATATATCTATATCTCCTGCACTCCCTGTATATATCTATATCTCCTGCACCCCCTGTATATATCCACCTCTCCTGCACCCCCTGTATATATCCATCTCTCCTGCACTCCCTGTATATATCCATCTCTCCTGCACTCCCTGTATATATCCATCTCTCCTGCACTCCCTGTATATATCTATATCTCCTGCACCCCCTGTATATATCCATCTCTCCTGCACTCCCTGTATATATCCATCTCTCCTGCACTCCCTGTATATATCTATATCTCCTGCACTCCCTGTATATATCCATCTCTCCTGCACTCCCTGTATATATCTACCTCTCCTGCACTCCCTGTATATATCCACCTCTCCTGCACTCCCTGTATATATCCATCTCTCCTGCACTCCCTGTATATATCCATCTCTCCTGCACTCCCTGTATATATCTATATCTCCTGCACCCCCTGTATATATCTACCTCTCCTGCACTCCCTGTATATATCTATATCTCCTGCACCCCCTGTATATATCTACCTCTCCTGCACTCCCTGTATATATCTATATCTCCTGCACTCCCTGTATATATCTATATCTCCTGCACCCCCTGTATATATCCACCTCTCCTGCACCCCCTGTATATATCTATATCTCCTGCACTCCCTGTATATATCTATATCTCCTGCACTCCCTGTATATATCTACCTCTCCTGCACCCCCTGTATATATCTACCTCTCCTGCACTCCCTGTATATATCCATCTCTCCTGCACTCCCTGTATATATCTATATCTCCTGCACCCCCTGTATATATCTATATCTCCTGCACTCCCTGTATATATCTATATCTCCTGCACTCCCTGTATATATCCACCTCTCCTGCACCCCCTGTATATATCCATCTCTCCTGCACCCCCTGTATATATCTATATCTCCTGCACCCCCTGTATATATCTATATCTCCTGCACTCCCTGTATATATCTATATCTCCTGCACTCCCTGTATATATCTATATCTCCTGCACCCCCTGTATATATCCATCTCTCCTGCACTCCCTGTATATATCCATCTCTCCTGCACTCCCTGTATATATCCATCTCTCCTGCACTCCCTGTATATATCTATATCTCCTGCACCCCCTGTATATATCTATATCTCCTGCACTCCCTGTATATATCCACCTCTCCTGCACCCCCTGTATATATCCATCTCTCCTGCACCCCCTGTATATATCTATATCTCCTGCACCCCCTGTATATATCCATCTCTCCTGCACTCCCTGTATATATCTATATCTCCTGCACCCCCTGTATATATCTATATCTCCTGCACTCCCTGTATATATCTATATCTCCTGCACCCCCTGTATATATCCATCTCTCCTGCACTCCCTGTATATATCCATCTCTCCTGCACTCCCTGTATATATCTATATCTCCTGCACCCCCTGTATATATCCATCTCTCCTGCACTCCCTGTATATATCCATCTCTCCTGCACTCCCTGTATATATCCATCTCTCCTGCACTCCCTGTATATATCTATATCTCCTGCACTCCCTGTATATATCCATCTCTCCTGCACTCCCTGTATATATCTACCTCTCCTGCACTCCCTGTATATATCCACCTCTCCTGCACTCCCTGTATATATCCATCTCTCCTGCACTCCCTGTATATATCCACCTCTCCTGCACCCCCTGTATATATCCATCTCTCCTGCACTCCCTGTATATATCTATATCTCCTGCACCCCCTGTATATATCTACCTCTCCTGCACTCCCTGTATATATCTATATCTCCTGCACTCCCTGTATATATCTATATCTCCTGCACCCCCTGTATATATCCACCTCTCCTGCACCCCCTGTATATATCTACCTCTCCTGCACTCCCTGTATATATCTACCTCTCCTGCACTCCCTGTATATATCTATATCTCCTGCACTCCCTGTATATATCTATATCTCCTGCACTCCCTGTATATATCCACCTCTCCTGCACCCCCTGTATATATCCATCTCTCCTGCACCCCCTGTATATATCTATATCTCCTGCACCCCCTGTATATATCCATCTCTCCTGCACTCCCTGTATATATCTATATCTCCTGCACCCCCTGTATATATCTATATCTCCTGCACCCCCTGTATATATCCATCTCTCCTGCACTCCCTGTATATATCCACCTCTCCTGCACTCCCTGTATATATCCATCTCTCCTGCACTCCCTGTATATATCTATATCTCCTGCACCCCCTGTATATATCCACCTCTCCTGCACCCCCTGTATATATCTACCTCTCCTGCACTCCCTGTATATATCTACCTCTCCTGCACCCCCTGTATATATCTATATCTCCTGCACCCCCTGTATATATCTATATCTCCTGTACTCCCTGTATATATCTATATCTCCTGCACCCCCTGTATATATCCACCTCTCCTGCACCCCCTGTATATATCCATCTCTCCTGCACCCCCTGTATATATCTATATCTCCTGCACCCCCTGTATATATCCACCTCTCCTGCACCCCCTGTATATATCTACCTCTCCTGCACTCCCTGTATATATCTACCTCTCCTGCACCCCCTGTATATATCCATCTCTCCTCTGCATACGTCTTCCCTCTTGTAGACATCTCCAGTGTCAGGATCCCATCCTCTGAGAAGCCGCATCTCCACCAAGTCTCTAGAAAGGGGCAGGGAGCCGTTGAGGAGCATAGAGTCAGGTCTACCCTAACAGAACCCCACAAAGATCAGCCACGTTCAGGAAGAGGGATCGGGGTCCCCCCTCTGTACAACCCCTCGATAGTCTCATCTCTCTATTAGCTCCCCCACTGACCAACTCTGGTACTACAAGGTTATTAGGTAGAAGCAGCTCCTGATGTCACCGCCTGCCTCTGACAGTCTTGTCTTCTCCCTCTACAGGTGCTGCTGTGTTCGGTGACAACCCTATTAGGGCCAAGGAAGGAGAGAGTAAGTCATCTCATCATGTAGTGCCACTGCCCGGTGACTGCGCCCCCTGCTGACCATGTCATTATCTCTCTGCAGGTGTGGAGTTCCCCTGTGATTACCCCTCCAGCTTTCAGAATCCGCGTATCGAGTGGAAGGTCACTTCCAGCCAGGGAGCCTCGCTCATCTATTTCGATGGACAGAAGACTGGTGCGTGCTCTAACTATAGGGGGTCACAGATCTGCTCGATTCTGACCTGAGGACCTGTCTGACTAGTCTCCTTCTTCTAGTGCTCTACCAGAACCGAACCGAATTTTACCCACGAGGGCTGCGGCTGAATGATGTGACCCGGAAGGATTCGGGCGAGTACACGTGTGAGGTGACGGACACCAGCTCTGGGAAACCATCCTACGTAGAGAAGAAGACCCAGCTGGTGGTCTTGGGTAAGGGACGTTCTTCGACATTTCTCCGATGGCTTTGGTTCTCTTCACAATGTCTCTAACTTGTTCTCTGTTACTTGCCAGTTCCACCATCTACACCCGTGGCTCATGTGCCCAAATCTGTGACCATTGGGAGCCCCACTACACTGCACTGTGCTGAGAGCGACGCCTCGCCCCGCCCCATCATCAACTGGTACAAGAATAATGTCCTAATGCCCGAAGACCCCAAGACCAGTCCCAGCTTCCAGAACTCAACCTACACCATTGACCATACAACTGGAGACCTGGTAACCTGCTGAGCCAAATCCTAATGTACCCTGTATACGTGTCTACCGATCCCTCATGTCTGTACCCATCACTGAATCCACATGTTACTGCTCATGGAGTATGGTGAGCTCCCCATCTCCATACTGATCTCCCCATCTCCATACTGATCTCCCCCATACTGCCCATGGATCTATATGGTGATCTCCCCGTCTCCATACTGATCTCCCCGTCTCCATACTGATCTCCCCTATACTGCTCCTCATCTCCATACTGATCTCTCCTATACTGCCCATTGATCTATATGGTGAGCTCCCCATCTCCATACTGATCTCCCCCATACTGCTCATGGATCTATATGGTGAGCTCCCCTTCTCCATACTGATCTCCCCCATACTGCCCATGGATCTATATGGTGAGCTCCCCATCTCCATACTGATCTCCCCCATACTGCCCATGGATCTATATGGTGAGCTCCCCATCTCCATACTGATCTCCCCTATACTACCCATGGATCTATATGGTGAGCTCCGATCTCCATACTGATCTCCCCTATACCGGCCATGGATCTATATGGTGAGCTCCCCATCTCCATACTGATCTCCCCTATACTGCTCATGGATCTATATGGTGAGCTGCCATCTCCATACTGATCTCCCCTATACTGCTCATGGATCTATATGGTGAGCTCCACATCTCCATACTGATCACCTCTATACTGCCCCTGGATCTATATGATGAGCTCCCCATCTCCATACTGATCACCTCTATACTGCCCATGGATCTATATGGTGAGCTCCCCATCTCCATACTTATCTCCCCTATACTGCCCATGGATCTATATGGTGAGCTCCCCATCTCCATACTGATCTCCCCTATACTACCCATGGATCTATATGGTGAGCTCCGATCTCCATACTGATCTCCCCTATACTGCCCATGGATCTATATGGTGAGCTCCCCATCTCCATACTGATCTCCCCTATACTACCCATGGATCTATATGGTGAGCTCCGATCTCCATACTGATCTCCCCCATACTGCTCATGGATCTATATGGTGAGCTCCCCATCTCCATACTGATCTCCCCTATACTGCTCATGGATCCATATGGTGAGCTCCCATCTCCATACTGATCTCCCCTATACTGCTCATGGATCTATATGGTGATCTCCCCATCTCCATACTTATCTCCATTATACTGCCCATGGATCTATATGGTGAGCTCCCCATCTCCATACTGATCTCCCCTATACTACCCATGGATCTATATGGTGAGCTCCGATCTCCATACTGATCTCCCCCATACTGCTCATGGATCTATATGGTGAGCTCCCCATCTCCATACTGATCTCCCCTATACTGCTCATGGATCCATATGGTGAGCTCCCATCTCCATACTGATCTCCCCTATACTGCTCATGGATCTATATGGTGATCTCCCCATCTCCATACTGATCTCCCCTATACTGCTCATTGATCTATATGGTGAGCTCCCTATATCCATACTGATCACCTCTATACTGCCCATGGATCTATATGGTGAGCTCCCCATCTCCATACTGATCTCCCCCATACTGCTCATGGATCCATATGGTGAGCTACCATCTCCATACTTATCTCCCCCATACTGCTCATGGATCCATATGGTGATCTCCCATCTCCATACTGATCTCCCCCATACTGCCCATGGATCTATATGGTGAGCTCCGATCTCCATACTGATCTTTCCTATACTGCTCATGAATCTATATGGTGATCTCCCCATCTCCATACTGATCTCCCCTATACTGCCCCTGGATCTATATGGTGAGCTCCCCATCTCCATACTGATCTCCCCTATACTGCTCATGGATCTATATGGTGAGCTCCACATCTCCATACTGATCACCTCTATACTGCCCCTGGATCTATATGGTGAGCTCCCCATCTCCATACTGATCACCTCTATACTGCCCATGGATATATATGGTGAGCTCCCCATCTCCATACTGATCACCTCCATACTGCCCCTGGATCTATATGGTGAGCTCCCATCTCCATACTGATCTCCCCTATACTGCTCATGGATCTATATGGTGAGCTCCCCATCTCCATACTGATCACCTCTATACTGCTCATGGATCCATATGGTGAGCTGCCATCTCCATACTGATCTCCCCTATACTGCTCATGGATCTATATGGTGAGCTCCCCATCTCCATACTGATCACATCTATACTGCCCATGGATCTATATGGTGAGCTCCCCATCTCCATACTTATCTCCCCCATACTGCCCATGGATCTATATGGTGAGCTCCCCATCTCCATACTGATCTCCCCTATACTACCCATGGATCTATATGGTGAGCTCCGATCTCCATACTGATCTCCCCCATACTGCTCATGGATCTATATGGTGAGCTCCCCATCTCCATACTGATCTCCTCTATACTGCTCATGGATCCATATGGTGAGCTCCCATCTCCATACTGATCTCCCCTATACTGCTCATGGATCTATATGGTGATCTCCCCATCTCCATACTTATCTCCATTATACTGCCCCTGGATCTATATGGTGATCTCCCCATCTCCATACTGATCTCCCCTATACTGCTCATTGATCTATATGGTGAGCTCCCTATATCCATACTGATCACCTCTATACTGCCCATGGATCTATATGGTGAGCTCCCCACCTCCATACTGATCTCTCCTATACTGCCCATGGATCCATATGGTGAGCTCCCCATCTCCATACTGATCTCCCCCATACTGCTCATGGATCCATATGGTGATCTCCCATCTCCATACTGATCTCCCCCATACTGCCCATGGATCTATATGGTGAGCTCCCCATCTCCATACTGATCTTTCCTATACTGCTCATGGATCTATATGGTGAGCTCCCCATCTCCATACTGATCTCCCCTATACTGCTCATGGATCTATATGGTGAGCTCCCCATCTCCATACTGATCTCCCCTATACTGCTCATGGATCTATATGGTGAGCTCCCATCTCCATACTGATCTCTCCTATACTGCTCATGGATCTATATGGTGAGCTCCCCATCTCCATACTGATCACCTCTATACTGCTCATGGATCTATATGGTGAGCTCCCATCTCCATACTGATCTCTCCTATACTGCTCATGGATCTATATGGTGAGCTCCCATCTCCATACTGATCTCTCCTATACTGCTCATGGATCTATATGGTGAGCTCCCCATCTCCATACTGATCACCTCTATACTGCTCATGGATCTATATGGTGAGCTCCCCATCTCCATACTGATCACCTCTATACTGCTCATGGATCTATATGGTGAGCTCCCCATCTCCATACTGATCTCCCCTATACTGCTCATGGATCTATATGGTGAGCTCCCCATCTCCATACTGATCTCCCCTATACCGGCCATGGATCTATATGGTGAGCTCCCCATCTCCATACTGATCACCTCTATACTGCCCATGGATCTATATGGTGAGCTCCCCATCTCCATACTGATCACCTCCATACTGCCCATGGATCTATATGGTGAGCTCCCCATCTCCATACTGATCTCCCCTATACTGCTCATGGATCTATATGGTGAGCTCCCCATCTCCATACTGATCACCTCTATACTGCTCATGGATCTATATGGTGAGCTCCCCATCTCCATACTGATCTCCCCTATACTGCTCATGGATCTATATGGTGAGCTCCCCATCTCCATACTGATCTCCCCTATACCGGCCATGGATCTATATGGTGAGCTCCCCATCTCCATACTGATCACCTCTATACTGCCCATGGATCTATATGGTGAGCTCCCCATCTCCATACTGATCTCCCCTATACCGGCCATGGATCTATATGGTGAGCTCCCCATCTCCATACTGATCACCTCTATACTGCTCATGGATCTATATGGTGAGCTCCCATCTCCATACTGATCTCCCCTATACTGCTCATGGATCTATATGGTGAGCTCCCATCTCCATACTGATCTCCCATATACTGCTCATGGATCTATATGGTGAGCTCCCATCTCCATACTGATCTTCCATATACTGCTCATGGATCTATATGGTGAGCTCCCATCTCCATACTGATCACCTCTATACTGCCCCTGGATCTATATGGTGAGCTCCCATCTCCATACTGATCTCCCCTATACTGCTCATGGATCTATATGGTGAGCTCCCCATCTCCATACTGATCTCCCCTATACTGCTCATGGATCTATATGGTGAGCTCCCATCTCCATACTGATCTCTCCTATACTGCCCATGGATCTATATGGTGAGCTCCCCATCTCCATACTGATCTCCCCCATACTGCCCATGGATCTATATGGTGAGCTCCCATCTCCATACTGATCTCCCCATACTGCTCATGGATCTATATGGTGATCTCACCATCTCCATACTGATCTCCCCTATACTGCCCATGGATCTATACGGTGATCTCCCCATCTCCATACTGATCTCCCCTATACTGCCCCTGGATCTATATGGTGAGCTCCCCATCTCCATACTGATCACCTCTATACTGCCCATGGATCTATATGGTGAGCTCCCATCTCCATACTGATCTCCCCTATACTGCTCATGGATCTATATGGTGAGCTCCCCATCTCCATACTGATCTCCCCTATACTGCTCATGGATCTATATGGTGAGCTCCCCATCTCCATACTGATCACCTCTATACTGCCCATGGATCTATATGGTGAGCTCCCTATCTCCATACTGATCACCTCTATACTGCCCATGGATCTATATGGTGAGCTCCCCATCTCCATACTGATCACCTCTATACTGCCCCTGGATCTATATGGTGAGCTCCCCATCTCCATACTGATCTCCCCTATACTGCTCATGGATCTATATGGTGAGCTCCCCATCTCCATACTGATCTCCCCTATACTGCTCATGGATCTATATGGTGAGCTCCCATCTCCATACTGATCTCTCCTATACTGCCCATGGATCTATATGGTGAGCTCCCCATCTCCATACTGATCTCACCTATACTGCTCATGGATCTATATGGTGAGCTCCCCATCTCCATACTGATCACCTCTATACTGCCCCTGGATCTATATGGTGAGCTCCCCATCTCCATACTGATCTCCCCTATACTGCTCATGGATCTATATGGTGAGCTCCCCATCTCCATACTGATCTCCCCTATACTGCTCATGGATCTATATGGTGAGCTCCCCATCTCCATACTGATCTCCCCTATACTGCTCATGGATCTATATGGTGAGCTCCCCATCTCCATACTGATCACCTCTATACTGCTCATGGATCTATATGGTGAGCTCCCCATCTCCATACTGATCTCCCCTATACTGCTCATGGATCTATATGGTGAGCTCCCATCTCCATACTGATCTCTCCTATACTGCCCATGGATCTATATGGTGAGCTCCCCATCTCCATACTGATCTCCCCTATACTGCTCATGGATCTATATGGTGAGCTCCCATCTCCATACTGATCTCTCCTATACTGCTCATGGATCTATATGGTGAGCTCCCCATCTCCATACTGATCACCTCTATACTGCTCATGGATCTATATGGTGAGCTCCCATCTCCATACTGATCTCCCCTATACTGCCCATGGATCTATATGGTGAGCTCCCCATCTCCATACTGATCACCTCTATACTGTCCCTGGATCTATATGGTGAGCTCCCCATCTCCATACTGATCACCTCTATACTGTCCCTGGATCTATATGGTGAGCTCCCCATCTCCATACTGATCTCTCCTATACTGCCCCTGGATCTATATGGTGAGCTCCCCATCTCCATACTGATCTCCCCTATACTGCCCCTGGATCTATATGGTGAGCTCCCATCTCCATACTGATCACCTCTATACTGCTCATGGATCTATATGGTGAGCTCCCATCTCCATACTGATCACCTCTATACTACCCATGGATCTATATGGTGAGCTCCCCATCTCCATACTGATCTCCTCTATACTGCTCATGGATCTATATGGTGAGCTCTCCATCTCCATACTGATCACCTCTATACTGCCCCTGGATCTATATGGTGAGCTCCCATCTCCATACTGATCTCTCCTATACTGCCCATGGATCTATATGGTGAGCTCCCCATCTCCATACTGATCTCCCCCATACTGCTCATGGATCTATATGGTGAGCTCCCCATCTCCATACTGATCTCCCCCATACTGCTCATGGATCTATATGGTGAGCTCCCCATCTCCATACTGATCACCTCTATACTGCTCATGGATCTATATGGTGAGCTCCCATCTCCATACTGATCTCCCCTATACTGCTCATGGATCTATATTTTGAGCTCCCATCTCCATACTGATCTCCCCTATACTGCTCATGGATCTATATGGTGAGCTCCCCATCTCCATACTGATCACCTCTATACTGCCCCTGGATCTATATGGTGAGCTCCCCATCTCCATACTGATCTCCCCCATACTGCTCATGGATCTATATGGTGAGCTCCCCATCTCCATACTGATCTCCCCCATACTGCTCATGGATCTATATGGTGAGCTCCCCATCTCCATACTGATCTCCCCCATACTGCTCATGGATCTATATGGTGAGCTCCCCATCTCCATACTGATCTCCCCCATACTGCTCATGGATCTATATGGTGAGCTCCCCATCTCCATACTGATCTCCCCCATACTGCTCATGGATCTATATGGTGAGCTCCCCATCTCCATACTGATCTCCCCCATACTGCTCATGGATCTATATGGTGAGCTCCCCATCTCCATACTGATCTCCCCCATACTGCTCATGGATCTATATGGTGAGCTCCCCATCTCCATACTGATCTCCCCTATACTGCTCATGGATCTATATGGTGAGCTCCCATCTCCATACTGATCTCCCCTATACTGCTCATGGATCTATATGGTGAGCTCCCCATCTCCATACTGATCTCCCCTATACTGCTCATGGATCTATATGGTGAGCTCCCATCTCCATACTGATCTCCCCTATACTGCTCATGGATCTATATGGTGAGCTCCCCATCTCCATACTGATCACCTCTATACTGCTCATGGATCTATATGGTGAGCTCCCCATCTCCATACTGATCTCCCCCATACTGCTCATGGATCTATATGGTGAGCTCCCCATCTCCATACTGATCTCCCCCATACTGCTCATGGATCTATATGGTGAGCTCCCCATCTCCATACTGACCACCTCTATACTGCTCATGGATCTATATGGTGAGCTCCCCATCTCCATACTGATCTCCCCCATACTGCTCATGGATCTATATGGTGAGCTCCCCATCTCCATACTGATCACCTCTATACTGCTCATGGATCTATATGGTGAGCTCCCATCTACATACTGATCTCCCCCATACTGCTCATGGATCTGTATGGTGAGCTCCCCATCTCCATACTGATCACCTCTATACTGCTCATGGATCTGTATGGTGAGCTCCCCATCTCCATACTGATCTCCCCCATACTGCTCATGGATCTATATGATGAGCTCCCCATCTCCTTACTGATCTCCCCTATACTGCTCATGGATCTATATGGTGAGCTCCCCATCTCCATACTGATCACCTCTATACTGCTCATGGATCTATATGGTGAGCTGCCATCTCCATACTGATCTCTCCTATACTGCTCATGGATCTATATGGTGAGCTCCGATCTCCATACTGATCTCCCCCATACTGCTCATGGATCTATATGGTGAGCTCCCCATCTCCATACTGATCACCTCTATACTGCCCCTGTATCTATATGGTGAGTTCCCATCTCCATACTGATCTCTCCTATACTGCCCCTGGATCTATATGGTGAGCTCCCCATCTCCATACTGATCTCCCCTATACTGCCCATGGATCTATATGGTGAGTTCCCATCTCCATACTGATACCTCTATACTGCTCATGGATCTATATGGTGAGTTCCCATCTCCATACTGATACCTCTATACTGCCCCTGGATCTATATGGTGAGCTCCCATCTCCATACTGATCTCCTCTATACTGCCCATGGATCTATATGGTGAGCTCCCCATCTCCATACTGATCTCCCCCATACTGCTCATGGATCTATATGGTGAGCTCCCCATCTCCATACTGATCTCCCCTATACTACCCATGGATCTATATGGTGAGCTCCCCATCTCCATACTGATCACCTCTATACTGCTCATGGATCTATATGGTGAGCTCCCCATCTCCATTCTGATCTCCCCTATACTGCTCATGGATCTATATGGTGAGCTCCCCATCTCCATTCTGATCTCCCCTATACTGCCCATGGATCTATATGGTGAGCTCCCCATCTCCATACTGATCACCTCTATACTGCTCATGGATCTATATGGTGAGCTCCCCATCTCCATTCTGATCTCCCCTATACTGCCCATGGATCTATATGGTGAGCTCCCCATCTCCATACTGATCACCTCTATACTGCTCATGGATCTATATGGTGAGCTCCCATCTCCATACTGATCTCCTCTATACTGCTCATGGATCTATATGGTGATCTCCCCATCTCCATACTGATCTCCCCTATACTGCTCATGTATCTATATGGTGAGCTCCCCATCTCCATACTGATCTCCTCTATACTGCTCATGGATCTATATGGTGAGCTCCCCATCTCCATACTGATCTCCCCTATACTGCCCATGGATCTATATGGTGAGCTCCCCATCTCCATACTGATCTCCCCTATACTGCCCATGGATCTATATGGTGAGCTCCCCATCTCCATACTGATCTCCTCTATACTGCTCATGGATTTGTGTGGTGATCATCTATTTTTCCACATCCCTTCTGTATAGGTGAGCGCTATTAACCACAATTTCCTTCATTGTCCTTTAGACCTTTAACCCTGTGACGCAGGCGGACGCTGGGGACTATTACTGCGAGGCGTCCAATGAACTAGGTCGCCTGACGTCTGTACCAGTCACTATGGAGACATGTGAGTACACGTTCTGTGGTGTGGAGCCCACTGTTGTCTTCTGCAGCTGGAGAAGGTGTATGCAGGTGTGCATGTGTATGAATATATGAAGTATGAGTGCATGTATGCAAGTGTGTATGAATATATGATGTATGAGTGTATGTATGAAGGTGTATGCAGGTGTGTATGAATATATGATGTATGTATGAAGGTGTATGCAGGTGTGTATGAATATATGATGTATGTATGAAGGTGTATGCAGGTGTGTATGAATATATGATGTATGTATGAAGGTGTATGCAGGTGTGTATGAATATATGATGTATGTATGAAGGTGTATGCAGGTGTGTATGAATATATGATGTATGTATGAAGGTGTATGCAGGTGTGTATGAATATATGATGTATGAGTGTATGTATGAAGGTGTATGCAGGTGTGTATGAATATATGATGTATGTATGAAGGTGTATGCAGGTGTGTATGAATATATGATGTATGTATGAAGGTGTATGCAGGTGTGTATGAATATATGATGTATGTATGAAGGTGTATGCAGGTGTGTATGAATATATGATGTATGTATGAAGGTGTATGCAGGTGTGTATGAATATATGATGTATGAGTGTATGTATGAAGGTGTATGCAGGTGTGTATGAATATATGATGTATGTATGAAGGTGTATGCAGGTGTGTATGAATATATGATGTATGTATGAAGGTGTATGCAGGTGTGTATGAATATATGATGTATGTATGAAGGTGTATGCAGGTGTGTATGAATATATGATGTATGTATGAAGGTGTATGCAGGTGTGTATGAATATATGATGTATGAGTGTATGTATGAAGGTGTATGCAGGTGTGTATGAATATATAATGTATGAGTGTATGTATGAAGGTGTATGCAGGTGTGTATGAATATATGATGTATGTATGAAGGTGTATGCAGGTGTGTATGAATATATGATGTATGTATGAAGGTGTATGCAGGTGTGTATGAATATATGATGTATGAATGTATGTATGAAGGTGTATGCAGGTGTGTATGAATATATAATGTATGAGTGTATGTATGAAGGTGTATGCAGGTGTGTATGAATATATGATGTATGTATGAAGGTGTATGCAGGTGTGTATGAATATATAATGTATGAGTGTATGTATGAAGGTGTATGCAGGTGTGTATGAATATATTATGTATGTATGAAGGTGTATGCAGGTGTGTATGAATATATGATGTATGTATGAAGGTGTATGCAGGTGTGTATGAATATATGATGTATGTATGAAGGTGTATGCAGGTGTGTATGAATATATGATGTATGTATGAAGGTGTATGCAGGTATGGGGACTGCCGTGGGCCAAGGATGAGGATGCGTTATGCCAACAGATTACCTGCAACTCAGGTCAGAAAACTGTCCGGAATTATAGCCAAAGTCTAGGTCAGTACTTCTGGGTAATGGTAACTCCCAAGATGCACCCGAATTACCAAGAGGGCGGGGCCCCCGAGCATTTCTGATGCCTCACACACCAGTGAGAATTTAAGAAGAGTGGTGTAGAAAGCTACACGCATGTGGCACACATCACTTAAGATCTCTAAGCATGCAGCACACGTCACTCACACACTACACACATACGGCACACGTCACTCACACACTACACACATGCGGAACACGTCACTCACACACTATACGCATGCAGCACACGCCACTCACACACTACACGCATGCGGAACACGTCACTCACACACTATACGCATGCAGCACACGCCACTCACACACTACACGCATGCGGAACACGTCACTCACACACTATACGCATGCAGCACACGCCACTCACACACTACACGCATGCGGAACATGTCACTCACACACTATACGCATGCAGCACACGCCACTCACACACTACACGCATACGGCACACGTCACTCACACACTACACACATGTGGAACACGTCACTCACACACTACATGCATGCAGCACATGTCACTCACACATTTCACGCATACGGCACGTCACATACACTACATGCATGCAGCACATGTCACACACTACACGCATGCGGCACACGTCACTCATACACTACTATGACAGAAGGACAAGACACGTGATCCTAGAGACAGACAAGAAGAATGACATTTAGCCACTCCCCTTTCTCCCGGGCAGTTATGGGCAGTGACAGGGAAGTCCCAACACAATTTCAGCAGGTCAGTGGCCTCAGCATGTAGTGGTCACTTATCTGGAGCTTAGACATTGGGTCCATGGCGCTCACATAGACTGGAGTCACAAGGGGAGACCTAGAGGAGATCTCCGACTGCCGAGCAACCTGAGGCCGGAACATCACTGCAGATCCGGAATCAATACAGGATTCATCAGAAACCCGTCCGAAGAACAAGGACTGCCCTATGAGGTCTCCAAAGTCCTCACAACCACCTCCATACTGAAGTCTCTGGACAGATCTAGAGCCAAAGATAGGAACCGTCATCTCTGATAATTCCTTCAATTCTGTGGATTCATTATAGGAGATACTTATATATCGCCAACATATTCTGCAGCACTTTATAGATACTGTCAGGGACTGTCCCATATATGGCTCACTATCTAGATTATAAATCAAGAGGGAAGAGTGGCTGGACAGTAGACCTCCAGGAACAGAGCTCTAGAACAAGACGACCACACGACAGTGACTGGACAGAATACTAATGCCTCCAGGAATAGAGCTCTAGAATAAGAAGACCACGCGACAGTGACTGGACAGAATACTAATACCTTCAGGAACAGAGCTCTAGAATAAGACGACCACACGACAGTGACTGGACAGAATACTAATACTTTCAGGAACAGAGCTCTAGAATAAGACGACCACACGACAGTGACTGGACAGAATACTAATACCTCCAGGAACAGAGCTCTAGAATAAGAAGACCACGCGACAGTGACTGGACAGAATACTAATACCTCCAGGAACAGAGCTCTAGAATAAGAAGACCACGCGACAGTGACTGGACAGAATACTAATACCTCCAGGAATAGAGCTCTAGAATAAGAAGACCACACGACAGTGACTGGACAGAATACTAATACCTCCAGGAACAGAGCTCTAGAATAAGAAGACCACGCGACAGTGACTGGACAGAATACTAATACCTCCAGGAATAGAGCTCTAGAATAAGAAGACCACACGACAGTGACTGGACAGAATACTAATACCTCCAGGAACAGAGCTCTAGAATAAGAAGACCACACGACAGTGACTGGACAGAATACCAATACCTCCAGGAACAGAGCTCTAGAACACGAAGACCACACGACAGTGACTGGACAGAATACTAATACCTTCAGGAACAGAGCTCTAGAATAAGACGACCACACGACAGTGACTGGACAGAATACTAATACTTTCAGGAACAGAGCTCTAGAATAAGACGACCACACGACAGTGACTGGACAGAATACTAATACCTCCAGGAACAGAGCTCTAGAATAAGAAGACCACGCGACAGTGACTGGACAGAATACTAATACCTCCAGGAATAGAACTCTAGAATAAGAAGACCACGCGACAGTGACTGGACAGAATACTAATACCTCCAGGAACAGAGCTCTAGAATAAGAAGACCACACGACAGTGACTGGACAGAATACTAATACCTTCAGGAACAGAGCTCTAGAATAAGACGACCACACGACAGTGACTGGACAGAATACTAATACCTCCAGGAATAGAGCTCTAGAATAAGAAGACCACGCGACAGTGACTGGACAGAATACTAATACCTCCAGGAACAGAGCTCTAGAATAAGAAGACCACGCGACAGTGACTGGACAGAATACTAATACCTCCAGGAATAGAGCTCTAGAATAAGAAGACCACACGACAGTGACTGGACAGAATACTAATACCTCCAGGAACAGAGCTCTAGAATAAGAAGACCACACGACAGTGACTGGAAAGAATACTAATACCTCCAGGAACAGAGCTCTAGAATAAGAAGACCACACGACAGTGACTGGACAGAATACCAATACCTCCAGGAACAGAGCTCTAGAACACGAAGACCACACGACAGTGAACTGGACAGAATGCTAATACCTCCAGGAACAGAGCTCTAGAATAAGAAGACGACACAACAGTGACTGTACAGAATACTAATACCTCCAGGAACAGAGATCTAGAATAAGAAGACCACGCGACAGTGTCTGGACAGAATACTAATACCTCCAGGAACAGAGCTCTAGAATAAGACGACCACACGACAGTGACTGGAAAGAATACTAATACCTCCAGGAACAGAGCTCTAGAATAAGAAGACCACACTACAGTGACTGGACAGAATACTAATACCTCCAGGAACAGAGCTCCAGAACAAGACGACCACACGACAGTGACTGGACAGAATACTAATACCTCCAGGAACAGAGCTCTAGAATAAGAAGACCACACAACAGTGACTGGACAGAATACTAATACCTCCAGGAACAGAGCTCTAGAATAAGAAGACCACGCAACAGTGACTGGACAGAATACTAATGCCTCCAGGAATAGAGCTCTAGAATAAGAAGACCACACGACAGTGACTAGACAGAATACTAATACCTCCAGGAACAGAGCTCTAGAATAAGAAGACCACACAACAGTGACTGGACAGAATACTAATACCTCCAGGAACAGAGTTCTAGAATAAGAAGACAACGCAACAGTGACTGGACAGAATACTAATACCTCCAGGAACAGAGCTCTAGAATAAGAAGACCACATGGCAGTGACTGGACAGAATACTAATACCTCCAGGAATAGACATCTAGAATAAGAAGACCACACGACAGTGACTGGAAAGAATACTAATACCTCCAGGAATAGACATCTAGAATAAGAAGACCACACGACAGTGACTGTACAGAATACTAATACCTCCAGGAACAAAGCTCTAGAATAATAAGACCACACGGCAGTGACTGGACAGAATACTAATACCTCCAGGAACAGAGCTCTAGAATAAGAAGACCACACGACAGTGACTGGACAGAATACTAATACCTCCAGGAACAGAGCTCTAGAATAAGAAGACCACACGACAGTGACTGTACAGAATACTAATACCTTCAGAAACAGAGCTCTAGAATAAGAAGACGACACAACAGTGACTGTACAGAATACTAATACCTCCAGGAACAGAGCTCTAGAATAAGAAGACCACGCAACAGTGACTGGACAGAATACTAATGCCTCCAGGAATAGAGCTCTAGAATAAGAAGACCACACGACAGTGACTAGACAGAATACTAATACCTCCAGGAACAGAGCTCTAGAATAAGAAGACCACACAACAGTGACTGGACAGAATACTAATACCTCCAGGAACAGAGCTCTAGAATAAGAAGACCACACAACAGTGACTGGACAGAATACTAATACCTCCAGGAACAGAGTTCTAGAATAAGAAGACAACGCAACAGTGACTGGACAGAATACTAATACCTCCAGGAACAGAGCTCTAGAATAAGAAGACCACATGGCAGTGACTGGACAGAATACTAATACCTCCAGGAATAGACATCTAGAATAAGAAGACCACACGACAGTGACTGGAAAGAATACTAATACCTCCAGGAATAGACATCTAGAATAAGAAGACCACACGACAGTGACTGTACAGAATACTAATACCTCCAGGAACAAAGCTCTAGAATAATAAGACCACACGGCAGTGACTGGACAGAATACTAATACCTCCAGGAACAGAGCTCTAGAATAAGAAGACCACACGACAGTGACTGGACAGAATACTAATACCTCCAGGAACAGAGCTCTAGAATAAGAAGACCACACGACAGTGACTGTACAGAATACTAATACCTTCAGAAACAGAGCTCTAGAATAAGAAGACGACACAACAGTGACTGTACAGAATACTAATACCTCCAGGAACAGAGCTCTAGAATAAGAAGACCACACGACAGTGACTGTACAGAATACTAATACCTCCAGGAATAGAGATCCAGAATAAGAAGACCACACGACAGTGACTAGACAGAATACTAATACCTCCAGGAATAGAGATCTAGAACAAGTCGACCACATGACAGTGACTGTAGAGAATACTAATAGCTCCAGAAACAGAGCTCTAGAATAAGAAGACCACACGACAGTGACTGTACAGAATACTAATACCTCCAGGAACAGAGATCTAGAATAAGAAGACCACACAACAGTGACTGGACAGAATACTAATACCTCCAGGAACAGAGCTCTAGAATAAGAAGACCACACAACAGTGACTGGACAGAATACTAATACCTCCAGGAACAGAGTTCTAGAATAAGAAGACAACACAACAGTGACTGGACAGAATACTAATACCTCCAGGAACAGAGCTCTCGAATAAGAAGACCACACGACAGTGACTGGAAAGAATACTAATACCTCCAGGAATAGACATCTAGAATAAGAAGACCACACGACAGTGACTGTACAGAATACTAATACCTCCAGGAACAAAGCTCTAGAATAATAAGACCACACGACAGTGACTGGACAGAATACTAATACCTCCAGGAACAGAGCTCTAGAATAAGAAGACCACACGACAGTGACTGGACAGAATACTAATACCTCCAGGGACAGAGCTCTAGAATAACAAGACCACACGGCAGTGACTAGACAGAATACTAATACCTCCAGGAACAGAGCTCTAGAATAAGAAGACCATACGACAGTGACTGTACAGAATACTAATACCTCCAGGAATAGAGATCCAGAATAAGAAGACCACACAACAGTGACTGTACAGAATACTAATACCTTCAGAAACAGAGCTCTAGAATAAGAAGACGACACAATAGTGACTGTACAGAATACTAATACCTCCAGGAACAGAGCTCTAGAATAAGAAGACCACACGACAGTGACTGTACAGAATACTAATACCTCCAGGACAAAAGCTCTAGAATAATAAGACCACACGGCAGTGACTGGACAGAATACTAATACCTCCAGGAACAGAGCTCTAGAATAAGAAGACGACACAACACTGACTGTACAGAATACTAATACCTCCAGGAACAGAGCTGTAGAATAAGAAGACCACACGGCAGTGACTGTACAGAATACTAATACCTCCAGGAACAGAGCTCTAGAATAAGAAGACCACACGACAGTGACTGGACAGAATACTAATACCTTCAGGAATAGAGATCTAGAACAAGTCGACCACATGACAGTGACTGTAGAGAATACTAATAGCACCAGGAAAAGAGCTCTAGAATAAGAAGACCACACGGCAGTGACTAGACAGAATACTAATACCTCCAGGAATAGAGCTCTAGAACACGAAGACCACAGGACAGTGACTGTACAGAATACTAATACCTCCAGGAACAAAGCTCTAGAATAATAAGACCACACGGCAGTGACTGGACGGAATACTAATACCTCCAGGAACAGAGCTCTAGAATAAGAAGACCACACGACAGTGACTGGACAGAATACTAATACCTCCAGGAACAGAGCTCTAGAATAAGAAGACCACACGACAGTGACTGGACAGAATACTAATACCTCCAGGGACAGAGCTCTAGAATAACAAGACCACACGGCAGTGACTAGACAGAATACTAATACCTCCAGGAACAGAGCTCTAGAATAAGAAGACCATACGACAGTGACTGTACAGAATACTAATACCTCCAGGAATAGAGATCCAGAATAAGAAGACCACACGACAGTGACTAGACAGAATACTAATACCTCCAGAAACAGAGCTCTAGAATAAGAAGACCACACGACAGTGACTGTACAGAATACTAATAGCTCCAGGAACCGAGCTCCAGAATAAGAAGACCACACGACAGTGACTGTACAGAATACTAATACCTTCAGAAACAGAGCTCTAGAATAAGAAGACGACACAATAGTGACTGTACAGAATACTAATACCTCCAGGAACAGAGCTCTAGAATAAGAAGACCACACGACAGTGACTGTACAGAATACTAATACCTCCAGGACAAAAGCTCTAGAATAATAAGACCACACGGCAGTGACTGGACAGAATACTAATACCTCCAGGAACAGAGCTCTAGAATAAGAAGACGACACAACACTGACTGTACAGAATACTAATACCTCCAGGAACAGAGCTGTAGAATAAGAAGACCACACGGCAGTGACTGTACAGAATACTAATACCTCCAGGAACAGAGCTCTAGAATAAGAAGACCACACGACAGTGACTGGACAGAATACTAATACCTCCAGGGACAGAGCTCTAGAATAACAAGACCACACGGCAGTGACTAGACAGAATACTAATACCTCCAGGAACAGAGCTCTAGAATAAGAAGACCATACGACAGTGACTGTACAGAATACTAATACCTCCAGGAATAGAGATCCAGAATAAGAAGACCACACGACAGTGACTAGACAGAATACTAATACCTCCAGAAACAGAGCTCTAGAATAAGAAGACCACACGACAGTGACTGTACAGAATACTAATAGCTCCAGGAACCGAGCTCCAGAATAAGAAGACCACACGACAGTGACTGTACAGAATACTAATACCTTCAGAAACAGAGCTCTAGAATAAGAAGACGACACAATAGTGACTGTACAGAATACTAATACCTCCAGGAACAGAGCTCTAGAATAAGAAGACCACACGACAGTGACTGTACAGAATACTAATACCTCCAGGACAAAAGCTCTAGAATAATAAGACCACACGGCAGTGACTGGACAGAATACTAATACCTCCAGGAACAGAGCTCTAGAATAAGAAGACGACACAACACTGACTGTACAGAATACTAATACCTCCAGGAACAGAGCTGTAGAATAAGAAGACCACACGGCAGTGACTGTACAGAATACTAATACCTCCAGGAACAGAGCTCTAGAATAAGAAGACCACACGACAGTGACTGGACAGAATACTAATACCTTCAGGAATAGAGATCTAGAACAAGTCGACCACATGACAGTGACTGTAGAGAATACTAATAGCACCAGGAAAAGAGCTCTAGAATAAGAAGACCACACGGCAGTGACTAGACAGAATACTAATACCTCCAGGAATAGAGCTCTAGAACACGAGGACCACAGGACATTGACTGTACAGAATACTAATACCTCCAGGAATAGAGATCCAGAATAAGAAGACCACACGACAGTGACTAGACAGAATACTAATACCTCCAGGAACAGAGCTCTAGAATAAGAAGACGACACAACAGTGACTGTACAGGATACTAATACCTCCAGGAACAGAGCTCTAGAATAAGAAGACCACACGACAGTGACTGGACAGAATACTAATACCTCCAGGAACAGAGCTCTAGAATAAGAAGACCACATGACAGTGACTGGACAGAATACTAATACCTCCAGGAACAGAGCTCTAGAATAAGAAGACCACACGACAGTGACTGGAAAGAATACTAATACCTCCAGGAACAGAGCTCTAGAATAAGAAGACCACACGACAGTGACTGGACAGAATACCAATACCTCCAGGAACAGAGCTCTAGAACACGAAGACCACACGACAGTGAACTGGACAGAATGCTAATACCTCCAGGAACAGAGCTCTAGAATAAGAAGACGACACAACAGTGACTGTACAGAATACTAATACCTCCAGGAACAGAGATCTAGAATAAGAAGACCACGCGACAGTGTCTGGACAGAATACTAATACCTCCAGGAACAGAGCTCTAGAATAAGACGACCACACGACAGTGACTGGAAAGAATACTAATACCTCCAGGAACAGAGCTCTAGAATAAGAAGACCACACGACAGTGACTGGACAGAATACTAATACCTCCAGGAACAGAGCTCCAGAACAAGACGACCACACGACAGTGACTGGACAGAATACTAATACCTCCAGGAACAGAGCTCTAGAATAAGAAGACCACACAACAGTGACTGGACAGAATACTAATACCTCCAGGAACAGAGCTCTAGAATAAGAAGACCACGCAACAGTGACTGGACAGAATACTAATGCCTCCAGGAATAGAGCTCTAGAATAAGAAGACCACACGACAGTGACTAGACAGAATACTAATACCTCCAGGAACAGAGCTCTAGAATAAGAAGACCACACAACAGTGACTGGACAGAATACTAATACCTCCAGGAACAGAGCTCTAGAATAAGAAGACCACACAACAGTGACTGGACAGAATACTAATACCTCCAGGAACAGAGTTCTAGAATAAGAAGACAACGCAACAGTGACTGGACAGAATACTAATACCTCCAGGAACAGAGCTCTAGAATAAGAAGACCACACGACAGTGACTGGAAAGAATACTAATACCTCCAGGAATAGACATCTAGAATAAGAAGACCACACGACAGTGACTGTACAGAATACTAATACCTCCAGGAACAAAGCTCTAGAATAATAAGACCACACGGCAGTGACTGGACAGAATACTAATACCTCCAGGAACAGAGCTCTAGAATAAGAAGACCACACGACAGTGACTGGACAGAATACTAATACCTCCAGGGACAGAGCTCTAGAATAACAAGACCACACGGCAGTGACTAGACAGAATACTAATACCTCCAGGAACAGAGCTCTAGAATAAGAAGACCATACGACAGTGACTGTACAGAATACTAATACCTCCAGGAATAGAGATCCAGAATAAGAAGACCACACGACAGTGACTAGACAGAATACTAATACCTCCAGAAACAGAGCTCTAGAATAAGAAGACCACACGACAGTGACTGTACAGAATACTAATAGCTCCAGGAACCGAGCTCCAGAATAAGAAGACCACACGACAGTGACTGTACAGAATACTAATACCTTCAGAAACAGAGCTCTAGAATAAGAAGACGACACAATAGTGACTGTACAGAATACTAATACCTCCAGGAACAGAGCTCTAGAATAAGAAGACCACACGACAGTGACTGTACAGAATACTAATACCTCCAGGACAAAAGCTCTAGAATAATAAGACCACACGGCAGTGACTGGACAGAATACTAATACCTCCAGGAACAGAGCTCTAGAATAAGAAGACGACACAACACTGACTGTACAGAATACTAATACCTCCAGGAACAGAGCTGTAGAATAAGAAGACCACACGGCAGTGACTGTACAGAATACTAATACCTCCAGGAACAGAGCTCTAGAATAAGAAGACCACACGACAGTGACTGGACAGAATACTAATACCTTCAGGAATAGAGATCTAGAACAAGTCGACCACATGACAGTGACTGTAGAGAATACTAAAAGCACCAGGAAAAGAGCTCTAGAATAAGAAGACCACACGGCAGTGACTAGACAGAATACTAATACCTCCAGGAATAGAGCTCTAGAACACGAAGACCACAGGACAGTGACTGTACAGAATACTAATACCTCCAGGAATAGAGATCCAGAATAAGAAGACCACACGACAGTGACTAGAAAGAATACTAATACCTCCAGGAACAGAGCTCTAGAATAAGAAGACGACACAACAGTGACTGTACAGAATACTAATACCTCCAGGAACAGAGCTCTAGAATAAGAAGACCACACGACAGTGACTGGACAGAATACTAATACCTCCAGGAACAGAGCTCTAGAATAAGAAGACCACATGACAGTGACTGGACAGAATACTAATACCTCCAGGAACAGAGCTCTAGAATAAGAAGACCACACGACAGTGACTGGAAAGAATACTAATACCTCCAGGAACAGAGCTCTAGAATAAGAAGACCACACGACAGTGACTGGACAGAATACCAATACCTCCAGGAACAGAGCTCTAGAACACGAAGACCACACGACAGTGAACTGGACAGAATGCTAATACCTCCAGGAACAGAGCTCTAGAATAAGAAGACGACACAACAGTGACTGTACAGAATACTAATACCTCCAGGAACAGAGATCTAGAATAAGAAGACCACGCGACAGTGTCTGGACAGAATACTAATACCTCCAGGAACAGAGCTCTAGAATAAGACGACCACACGACAGTGACTGGAAAGAATACTAATACCTCCAGGAACAGAGCTCTAGAATAAGAAGACCACACGACAGTGACTGGACAGAATACTAATACCTCCAGGAACAGAGCTCCAGAACAAGACGACCACACGACAGTGACTGGACAGAATACTAATACCTCCAGGAACAGAGCTCTAGAATAAGAAGACCACACAACAGTGACTGGACAGAATACTAATACCTCCAGGAACAGAGCTCTAGAATAAGAAGACCACGCAACAGTGACTGGACAGAATACTAATGCCTCCAGGAATAGAGCTCTAGAATAAGAAGACCACACGACAGTGACTAGACAGAATACTAATACCTCCAGGAACAGAGCTCTAGAATAAGAAGACCACACAACAGTGACTGGACAGAATACTAATACCTCCAGGAACAGAGCTCTAGAATAAGAAGACCACACAACAGTGACTGGACAGAATACTAATACCTCCAGGAACAGAGTTCTAGAATAAGAAGACAACGCAACAGTGACTGGACAGAATACTAATACCTCCAGGAACAGAGCTCTAGAATAAGAAGACCACACGACAGTGACTGGAAAGAATACTAATACCTCCAGGAATAGACATCTAGAATAAGAAGACCACACGACAGTGACTGTACAGAATACTAATACCTCCAGGAACAAAGCTCTAGAATAATAAGACCACACGGCAGTGACTGGACAGAATACTAATACCTCCAGGAACAGAGCTCTAGAATAAGAAGACCACACGACAGTGACTGGACAGAATACTAATACCTCCAGGAACAGAGCTCTAGAATAAGAAGACCACACGACAGTGACTGTACAGAATACTAATACCTTCAGAAACAGAGCTCTAGAATAAGAAGACGACACAACAGTGACTGTACAGAATACTAATACCTCCAGGAACAGAGCTCTAGAATAAGAAGACCACACGACAGTGACTGTACAGAATACTAATACCTCCAGGAATAGAGATCCAGAATAAGAAGACCACACGACAGTGACTAGACAGAATACTAATACCTCCAGGAATAGAGATCTAGAACAAGTCGACCACATGACAGTGACTGTAGAGAATACTAATAGCTCCAGAAACAGAGCTCTAGAATAAGAAGACCACACGACAGTGACTGTACAGAATACTAATACCTCCAGGAACAGAGCTCCAGAACAAGACGACCACACGACAGTGACTGGACAGAATACTAATACCTCCAGGAACAGAGCTCTAGAATAAGAAGACCACACAACAGTGACTGGACAGAATACTAATACCTCCAGGAACAGAGTTCTAGAATAAGAAGACAACGCAACAGTGACTGGACAGAATACTAATACCTCCAGGAACAGAGCTCTCGAATAAGAAGACCACACGACAGTGACTGGAAAGAATACTAATACCTCCAGGAATAGACATCTAGAATAAGAAGACCACACGACAGTGACTGTACAGAATACTAATACCTCCAGGAACAAAGCTCTAGAATAATAAGACCACACGACAGTGACTGGACAGAATACTAATACCTCCAGGAACAGAGCTCTAGAATAAGAAGACCACACGACAGTGACTGGACAGAATACTAATACCTCGGGGGCGGAGCTTGACCGCCGAGCGCAGTGGTAGCATGTGCCTGTAGCTCCGCTGCATATTAAGCACATAGAGCGTCTCGTAGCTTCATTCCTGGGGAGAAAATGGGCAAAGCTGGCAGAGACAAGGGGGGTGACTTACCTGGCACGCCGAAGACAGCGAAGCAGCAGTCCGACTTGCAGAAATTCCTCCGTAAGAAGAGCCCGCATGCTCGCAGCCGTTCTCCCAAGATGGCGCCGGCGGGCGCGCCTGCTGTGGCGCCCGTGTTCGGCTCCGATGTGGACAGTGGAGGAGAAGGAGATAGCGATGAGGGAGCGGCGCCGATGATTTCCAAAGCCTTCCTGAGGAAAGAATTTCACCGAGCTCTACAACAGGCTCTCCAGCCGGTAAGGATGGACTTGGCGGACATTAAATCTGATTTGGCCTCACTAGGCCGCAGAGTGGAGGTGACGGAGGAAGGCTGCTCGAGTCTCACAGCACATGCGAGGGCGTTGGAGATGGTGGTCGCCTCGCAGAAAGATCAAATAGACCGGGCTCTCACCCTCCTGGAAGACCAGGAGAATAGGAGTAGGAGGCGAAACGTGCGGATAAAAGGTATCGCGGAGGAGTGTGCTCAGGAGGACTTAAGGGACAGAGCTATGGCCATCTTTACTGCTCTTTTGGGCCCAGATCGTGCTTCCTCTGTAGTAATAGAAAGAGTGCACAGGGCTCTACGCCCCAAACCAAAATCTGGAGATCCCCCCAGAGATGTATTGTGTGGACTCTTATCCTATGTGGATACTCAGGATATATTGTCAGCTGCGCGGGCTAAGCCCGATTTTGTTTTTGAATCTGATAAACTGTCCCTTTATCAAGATCTTGCGCCCTCTACTCTGGCGAAGCGTCGACAACTCAGGCCTCTCTTAGAGGTATTGCGCAAGATGAATATTGCATATTCCTGGCTATACCCCTTCGGACTGTCTATCCAGTTTAAGGGACGTCGCTTGATTGTACAATCTCCTGCTGATCTCACGGTAGTCTGGGAATGTCTAAATATAACTCCGTTAGATATACCATCCTGGTTACCTACGCCCGATTTATCAAAGCTTCCGGAGCTGCCCCCTCCTGATACATGGCCGCCTGCTTCTCGACTTAAGTCACCGAAATCTAGAAGGGCGCTGCACAAGTCCTTATCCTCGGTGTGAGCGAATTGTCTAGGCAGATATGTTGGACTGGCTGTAGTCTAGAGACTTACATCTATCCTTATCCTGCTTACAATGCCTGTGCACTGTTTAGAGGGATTCGTCATTGGGACCCGATTTTTGTATTGCGATACAACCTTGTTTAAGACATGAATAACCTCATTTACGTCTGTAATCCGGTGAAGAGATCGCTGTTTTTGTTGTTTTCATGTCCTATACTGATATTAATGTCTGTTATTATTACATGTTATCACACGTTGGCCTAGACTCTTGCCCAGCTTACTTTTTCTCCCGAGTTCAGGGAGCTTAGTTATAATACAGGTGGTGGCTATCCATTTGACGCTGGTGGTCTATCGGATACTTCGGTTCCGGGTTTGAGTTGAGATTGAGTTACTTATGTATCCCAGCTTACTTAAGAGATAGATGCTATCTATAGATTATTTAGCTCCTTTCTAGTTTTTTTTTTTTTTTCTTCTCCTTTCTCTTTTAATCTTTAAGCTTTGATGCTGGGTGTCCCGGCTCTAGGAGCCCGCCTTGTTATCTGTTACATTAGCTATTTAACTATTCTATTGTGTCCTTGTATCCTGCAGGTTTGATTTTTAATCTCTTTTTTATGGCTTTCACTGAGACGTTGTGTGTGCTTGCCGCACCAAGTTCTTTCTCCCCATAGTCACTCGTCTCTGGGTAGTTTGCGTCCAGAGATCTAGTTGGCTATACTTCCTTTAGGTAGGGAGTGTTTGTTCATTAGCAGCGCCCGTACAGGCCGGGGCGCTTCTTTGAAGACCAGCTGGTCATCTTTATTAATAGCTTGTTTTATTTGATTGTTCTGTGTCCTACCCCATTGTGATACCCCTTTGTCTTTGTGTGTTTGTTTTTGCCCCTTTGATCCTTTGTCCTCTGTTGTACTTCTATTGTTCCCCCTTGTTCATTCTCCTACTTCTTATATCTCTCTTCTAGACTACTTCCTCTACTTCTACTTCTTCTTCTTCTTCTTTTACTTCTCCTCCCTCTTTTTCCTCTTTCTCCTCTCTTCCCTTTGCAGAGTTTTTGGACAGGCCCTCCACCCACGAGTTCCGCTCCGATGGCGGGGACGATGGTGACCTCCTATAATGTCCATGGCTGGAACGCTCCTGAGAAGAGACACAGTGTTCTTCTCCTGCTACAAAAGTTGAATACGAAGGTAGTGTTTTTGCAGGAGACACATTTTAAAACTGGTAGAATTCCCAAGTTGCCTACAAATTATTTTTCTAAATGGTACCATAACCCGAGTAGTTCTGGAGCTTCTAGGGGGGTGACTGTCGCTTTTCATCATTCCATTCCCTTTGCATGCGAACAAGTTTATTCAGATCTCAATGGGAGAGCGCTATTTGTAAAGGGGAAAATTGCCATGGATGCGTACACGTTTGTAAACATGTATGTTCCGACCTCAGGTCAGATATCTTGGCTAGTGGAGACTTTTGAAAGATTACGATTGTTTGCGGAAGGGACCATTGTTTTTGGTACTGATTTAAATATAGCTTTGAATCCACTGTTAGACTCTTCCAGTGGAAAATCACAATTGTCGCAAAGAGCCCTTAGGAAACTGCACCTACTTCTCCAAGAACTAGACTTGGTTGACATATGGAGACTTTTACATCCATTAGTCAAGGATTATTCCTTTTATTCGAATCCCAGGTCCTCCTATCAGAGGCTTGATTATGTATTTGTTTCTAAGAAGCTAGTCCCTTACTGTAAGAAGGCACAGATTGGCCCGATTTCCCTATCAGACCATGCTCCAGTGTCTTGTGCCATACGATTTCTTCCCCTTCCTCGTGCAGACTTCTCTTGGAAGTTAAATGAGAGACTTCTTGATTCAGCTGAAGTGCGTGACCTGATATCCAAACACCTGTCGGAATTTTTTAATATAAACCTCACTGGAGATATCAGTCCCACGGTAGTGTGGGAAACCCACAAACACTATATAAGAGGTATCCTGATCGCACAGGGAGCAAAACAGAAAAAGTTGCAGCAGCAGAAGATTGATTCCCTGCTCCGTCAGATCTCTGAGTTAGAGAAATTACACAAGCGCACCCAAACTCTGTTACAACTTCAGAAGTTGACAGATCTTAGGACGGAGTTAAAAGATATTTTGGCAGCAAAGGCAGCTAAGCATTTTTTGAACTACAAACAGAAATTGTACTCACATGGTAATAAGGGGGGCCGTATGATGACCTCCCTGATTAAAAAGGCTCAGGCAAGGACGTACATACCCTCCATTCGTACTTCTGCTGGTTTAGTTCTGTCTAACACCTCCTCTATAGCTGAGACGTTTAGAGAATTTTATACATCCTTGTATAATCTCAATCCTACTGATACAGTTGAGGCTGCGGAGTTGAGGAAGGTGGCTATCACTAAGTTCCTATCTTCCCTGTCTTTACCCACTATAACCAAAGATCAGGCTGAGCAGCTGCTAGATCCGATTTCGGAGGCAGAACTTAGGTCTATTATCTCCTCCTTCCCTGCCCATAAGAGCCCGGGCCCTGATGGGTACTCTTTGATATATTACAAAACTTTTCAGGATATTCTGGTGTCGCCTCTGACTAAGTCGCTTAATTCAGCCCTTTCAGGAGCTTCGCTCCCTAAACAGGCCTTGGAGGCACATGTCACGCTGATTGCTAAGGAGGGGAGGGACCCCCAGTTATGTGGGAATTATCGTCCAATTTCCTTATTGAACTTGGATTTGAAGATTTGGGCCAAGTTGTTGGCCTCTCGCCTCAAACCCTTGCTACCTGAACTGATTAACGAAGAGCAGGTAGGATTTGTTAAATCCAGAGAGGGCAGGCAGAATTCGATCCGTCTCTTGCATATTACTCGCTTATCTCAGACGTTATCTACCCCCATAGTCCTTCTTGGTTTAGACGCCGAGAAGGCATTTGATCGTGTTAGTTGGGAATTCCTAATGGCCACACTCGAGAGATTTGGGATACCCAAGCCATTTATTTCTGCTATTATGACCCTGTACTCTTCTCCCTATGCTCGGCTTAAGGTAAATGGTACCCTTTCTGCCTCTTTTGACATCGCTAATGGCACGAGACAGGGCTGCCCTCTTTCACCGTCCCTCTTTATCTTAACGTTAGAACCCTTCTTGCAAAAGGTTAGAGAACATCCGGGGATCTTGGGGGTCCCTCTTCCTGGTGGGTCCCTCCACTCCTTGGCTTTTGCGGACGATGTCTTGTTTGTACTTTCTGACCCTTCGACGAGCTTACCACATGTAATAGAGGTGATTGAAGAGTATAGCTTTCTGTCTAATTACAAAATTAACCCGGATAAATGTGAACTACTTAACCTCTCCCTACCCCCAGCCGAGAGGAAGACTCTAGCAGAACGGTTCCCATTCAAATGGTCAGACTCCTATCTTAAGTATTTAGGAGTTAAGATAACTCGATATCTTAAAGATCTTTATGATCATAATTATGTCCCTATGCTGAAGGAGGTAGATAAGCTTTTAGCGAAATATGATATACCCTGTATCTCCTGGTTTGGTAGGAGAAGTTTGTTGAAGACGTATATAGCTCCTAAGATTTCCTACCTGCTCAGAATGCTGCCGATAAAGCTGCCGCTCTCTTTCTTCAAACATCTGAGGTCCTCTTTCTCTCGCTTTCTATGGAGGGGTAGGAGGCCTCGATTGGCATATACCGCTCTCAGCAGAAGGAGATTGGAGGGTGGGATTGACGCTCCAGACCTGTTATATACGTATGAGGCAATCCAATTACAGTTTTGGACAGAGACGGCGACTGTGTCGCCCTCTTCTCCGGTGGGAAGATTGCTTAGGAAGGTCTACGGTGACTACTTTCTTGCCGACTTATGGCTTTCGCCAAGCCCGGTGTCGGTAGGGAGGACAATTTCTAAATCTGATATTATTTTTGGCGGGGCACTCACGGTTTGGGAAAAATACCAACCATTGATCGCTCCAACCCCATCTTTATGTTTACCAGCTGCCTTGGTCCCAGATATCCTCCCGAGTAAGCCTCGAAAAATTGAAGACTTTTGGAATGCGCTCTTGTATACTCCTTTGATCTCCCTGTGTGATAGTGGTGACTTCCCAGAGCCAGATGCACTACGTTCCCTGGATGCTTTTGGCAAAATTGCCAATAAACTGTCCTTTTTACATTTAAGTCATTATGACAACTGCAGAAAGGCCTTCGAGGCCTCTTTTGACTGGAGGAGGGGATCTACATATTTTGAACAGATTTACCTCCTGGCCAATCCGAAAAAGTACAAGTCTTCTTCCCTGTTGTACAAAGTGATCAGACCGCCTAGGATCATTAAACCCTTCTACCTATCTAGTTGGGAATCTGAACTACAGGTCACACTTGACCCTTCAGAGGTTGCAGTGATTCTCTCTAGGTCCTATGGTATGTCGACATGTGTGCGGATTCAGGAAACACACTTCAAGCTGCTTTCGAGATGGTACTGTTCCCCTGACTGGCTGGCGACGCATGGTCTGATAGATTCTGGAACCTGTTGGCGATGTGGCTTGGAAAGAGGCACATTGCTGCACCTATGGTGGTCATGCACGAAGCTGAGAGATTTTTGGTCTGGGGTGGAAACTAAATTGAACGAGCTTTGCCCAAACTTACCTGATCTTACGCCATCCTTACTGATTTTCTTCCTTCCACTACCGAATATCCCCAAGCACACTCAGAGATTAATTTATCATCTCCTCTCTGCAGCTAAAGCCCTGATACCGTTGTATTGGAAGCAAACCTCAGCCCCTTCCTTATCGGAGTGGGTGGCCAAAACAAATCAGATTGCTCGTTTTGAGGAGATGTTGAGTTGGAACAGGAGGAATAGAAGTTCATATCTCAAGGTCTGGCAACCCTGGCTTGAGATTAGATAGGTTCGCTCACTGTGTTGATTTGCTATCTTCTTTGGAGACAAATCCCATGGGGATGTGCTACCCTTCACTCCTGTGTGTTTGGAGGGGAACCTGTGTCGAGAACTCTGCTACGCTTATGTCTTTATTTCTCTTCTTTATATCTGTTCTTACTCTCCCCCCCCCCCCCTCTTCTGCTTCTTCTTTATTTTTCCTTTCTTCTTTCTCCTTTTCTCCCCCCCCCCCCCATTTTTGTGAAAATGAAAAAAAAAAAAGGAGTTTATTGACTTTATTATACCATTATCTGTGTTGTGCTTTGCTATTTACACTCTCATGTCAATTTTCAAGCGCTGCCGGGCTGTGCCCTGTCTGTTTTTGATTTGTCATTTGATATGGTTTTTGTATACTTTTATGTCAATAAACCTGAATTAAAAAAAAAAAAAAAAGAATACTAATACCTCCAGGAACAGAGCTCTAGAATAAGAAGACCACACGACAGTGACTGGACAGAATACTAATACCTCCAGGGACAGAGCTCTAGAATAACAAGACCACACGGCAGTGACTAGACAGAATACTAATACCTCCAGGAACAGAGCTCTAGAATAAGAAGACCATACGACAGTGACTGTACAGAATACTAATACCTCCAGGAATAGAGATCCAGAATAAGAAGACCACACGACAGTGACTGTACAGAATACTAATACCTTCAGAAACAGAGCTCTAGAATAAGAAGACGACACAATAGTGACTGTACAGAATACTAATACCTCCAGGAACAGAGCTCTAGAATAAGAAGACGACACAACACTGACTGTACAGAATACTAATACCTCCAGGAACAGAGCTGTAGAATAAGAAGACCACACGGCAGTGACTGTACAGAATACTAATACCTCCAGGAACAGAGCTCTAGAATAAGAAGACCACACGACAGTGACTGGACAGAATACTAATACCTTCAGGAATAGAGATCTAGAACAAGTCGAACACATGACAGTGACTGTAGAGAATACTAATAGCACCAGGAAAAGAGCTCTAGAATAAGAAGACCACACGGCAGTGACTAGACAGAATACTAATACCTCCAGGAATAGAGCTCTAGAACACGAAGACCACAGGACAGTGACTGTACAGAATACTAATACCTCCAGGAACAAAGCTCTAGAATAATAAGACCACACGGCAGTGACTGGACGGAATACTAATACCTCCAGGAACAGAGCTCTAGAATAAGAAGACCACACGACAGTGACTGGACAGAATACTAATACCTCCAGGAACAGAGCTCTAGAATAAGAAGACCACACGACAGTGACTGGACAGAATACTAATACCTCCAGGGACAGAGCTCTAGAATAACAAGACCACACGGCAGTGACTAGACAGAATACTAATACCTCCAGGAACAGAGCTCTAGAATAAGAAGACCATACGACAGTGACTGTACAGAATACTAATACCTCCAGGAATAGAGATCCAGAATAAGAAGACCACACGACAGTGACTAGACAGAATACTAATACCTCCAGAAACAGAGCTCTAGAATAAGAAGACCACACGACAGTGACTGTACAGAATACTAATAGCTCCAGGAACCGAGCTCCAGAATAAGAAGACCACACGACAGTGACTGTACAGAATACTAATACCTTCAGAAACAGAGCTCTAGAATAAGAAGACGACACAATAGTGACTGTACAGAATACTAATACCTCCAGGAACAGAGCTCTAGAATAAGAAGACCACACGACAGTGACTGTACAGAATACTAATACCTCCAGGACAAAAGCTCTAGAATAATAAGACCACACGGCAGTGACTGGACAGAATACTAATACCTCCAGGAACAGAGCTCTAGAATAAGAAGACGACACAACACTGACTGTACAGAATACTAATACCTCCAGGAACAGAGCTGTAGAATAAGAAGACCACACGGCAGTGACTGTACAGAATACTAATACCTTCAGAAACAGAGCTCTAGAATAAGAAGACCACACGACAGTGACTGTACAGAATACTAATACCTCCAGGAACAGAGCTCTAGAATAAGAAGACCACACGACAGTGACTGGACAGAATACTAATACCTTCAGGAATAGAGATCTAGAACAAGTCGACCACATGACAGTGACTGTAGAGAATACTAATAGCACCAGGAAAAGAGCTCTAGAATAAGAAGACCACACGGCAGTGACTAGACAGAATACTAATACCTCCAGGAATAGAGCTCTAGAACACGAAGACCACAGGACAGTGACTGTACAGAATACTAATACCTCCAGGAATAGAGATCCAGAATAAGAAGACCACACGACAGTGACTAGACAGAATACTAATACCTCCAGGAACAGAGCTCTAGAATAAGAAGACCACACGACAGTGACTGGACAGAATACTAATACCTCCAGGAACAGAGCTCTAGAATAAGAAGACCACATGACAGTGACTGGAAAGAATACTAATACCTCCAGGAACAGAGCTCTAGAATAAGAAGACGACACAACAGTGACTGTACAGAATACTAATACCTCCAGGAACAGAGCTCTAGAATAAGAAGACCACACGACAGTGACTGGACAGAATACTAATACCTCCAGGAACAGAGCTCTAGAATAAGAAGACCACATGACAGTGACTGGACAGAATACTAATACCTCCAGGAACAGAGCTCTAGAATAAGAAGACCACGCGACAGTGTCTGGACAGAATACCAATACCTCCAGGAACTGAGCTCTAGAATAAGAAGACGACACAACAGTGACTGGACAGAATACTAATACCTCCAGGAACAGAGCTCTAGAATAAGAAGACCACATGACAGTGACTGGACAGAATACTAATACCTCCAGGAACAGAGCTCTAGAATAAGAAGACCACATGGCAGTGACTAGACAGAATACTAATACCTCCAGGAACCGAGCTCTAGAACACGAAGACCACAGGACAGTGACTGTACAGAATACTAATACCTCCAGGAATAGAGATCCAGAATAAGAAGACCACACGACAGTGACTGGACAGAATACTAATACCTTCAGAAACAGAGCTCTAGAATAAGAAGACGACACGACAGTGACTAGACAGAATACTAATACATCCAGAAACAGTGCTCTAGAAAAAGAAGACCACACGACAGTGACTGGACAATGCTAATACCTCCAGGAATGGGGATCTAGAACAAGACCATACGATAGTGACTGTAAAGAATACTCATACCTCCAGCTGCGGAGATCTAGATGACGGTGACCAGAGACATAAGAGGAGTACAGCATAGTAACACATCTCATAAACTAAAACCAGCACCAAACTCTACCAGACTACATGTGAGTTGCGTGAAGAGAACGTATACTGTATGTGAGTGATATGTAATTCCCATGTTTTGTATGAGTGAGTTTCATGTGTAGCCCGTGTGAGTGCAGCTTGTCTGGTCCCTCTTATATGCCATCTGGGTCAGTCCTATGTGTAGAGCGTGTGTAGGGTCCAAGTCTGGAGCAGGCATGTATGTAGAGTGTGACCCTTGGATAACACGTGTTCTCTGCTTTGCTTCATGTCGTTCTCAGTGTGCGCAGCAGAATGAGGGCAGTGGCGCCATCAGCGGGGTCACATCCATGGAGAGCAGACCACAGGAGATGATGGGGGGCGTCAGACCAGATCACAGATCTTACAGGATTGGTAGAGCCTGACGTAGAGAAATAAAAACAATTGGAAAACTCCCTGAGATGTGTGTGCAGCCTGACTACATGTTACACGTTACATACATGAAGGGGGCGGGGCATCACTGTCTATACTACGAGATCAACACAAAACCATCAGAAAAAGTCCATTCTAAAACTACCAACCTCACCCAATACTGCCAACCTAACCCAACACTGCCAACCTCACCCAACACTGCCAACCTCACCCAACACCACCAACCTCACCCAACACTACCAACCTAACCCAACACCACCAACCTCACCCAACACTAACAACCTAACCCAACACTACTAACCTCACCCAACACTAACAACCTCACCCAACACTAACAACCTCACCCAACACTGCCAACCTCACCCAACACTACTAACCTCACCCAACACTACTAACCTCACCCAACACTAACAACCTCACCCAACACTACTAACCTCACCCAACACTGCCAACCTCACCCAACACTGCCAACCTCACCCAACACCACCAACCTCACCCAACACTACCAACCTAACCCAACACCACCAACCTCACCCAACACTAACAACCTAACCCAACACTACTAACCTCACCCAACACTAACAACCTCACCCAACACTAACAACCTCACCCAACACTGCCAACCTCACCCAACACTACTAACCTCACCCAACACTACTAACCTCACCCAACACTAACAACCTCACCCAACACTACTAACCTCACCCAACACTGCCAACCTCACCCAACACTGCCAACCTCACCCAACACCACCAACCTCACCCAACACTACCAACCTAACCCAACACCACCAACCTCACCCAACACTAACAACCTAACCCAACACTACTAACCTCACCCAACACTAACAACCTCACCCAACACTAACAACCTCACCCAACACTGCCAACCTCACCCAACACTACTAACCTCACCCAACACTACTAACCTCACCCAACACTAACAACCTCACCCAACACTACTAACCTCACCCAACACTGCCAACCTCACCCAACACTGCCAACCTCACCCAACACCACCAACCTCACCCAACACTACCAACCTAACCCAACACCACCAACCTCACCCAACACTACCAACCTCATCCAACACTAACAACCTAACCCAACACTACTAACCTCACCCAACACTAACAACCTCACCCAACACTGCCAACCTCACCCAACACTACTAACCTCACCCAACACTGCCAACCTCACCCAACACTACTAACCTCACCCAACACTGCCAACCTCACCCAACACTACTAACCTCACCCAACACTGCCAACCTCACCCAACACTGCCAACCTCACCCAACACTGCCAACCTCACCCAGCACCACCAACCTCACCCAACACTACTAACCTCACCCAACACTGCCAACCTCACCCAACACTGCCAACCTCACCCAACACCACCAACCTCACCCAACACTACCAACCTAACCCAACACCACCAACCTCACCCAACACTAACAACCTAACCCAACACTACTAACCTCACCCAACACTAACAACCTCACCCAACACTAACAACCTCACCCAACACTGCCAACCTCACCCAACACTACTAACCTCACCCAACACTACTAACCTCACCCAACACTAACAACCTCACCCAACACTACTAACCTCACCCAACACTGCCAACCTCACCCAACACTGCCAACCTCACCCAACACCACCAACCTCACCCAACACTACCAACCTAACCCAACACCACCAACCTCACCCAACACTAACAACCTAACCCAACACTACTAACCTCACCCAACACTAACAACCTCACCCAACACTAACAACCTCACCCAACACTGCCAACCTCACCCAACACTACTAACCTCACCCAACACTACTAACCTCACCCAACACTAACAACCTCACCCAACACTGCCAACCTCACCCAACACCACCAACCTCACCCAACACTACCAACCTAACCCAACACCACCAACCTCACCCAACACTACCAACCTCATCCAACACTAACAACCTAACCCAACACTACTAACCTCACCCAACACTAACAACCTCACCCAACACTACTAACCTCACCCAACACTGCCAACCTCACCCAACACTACTAACCTCACCCAACACTGCCAACCTCACCCAACACTGCCAACCTCACCCAACACTAACAACCTCACCCAACACTACTAACCTCACCCAACACTGCCAACCTCACCCAACACTGCCAACCTCACCCAACACCACCAACCTCACCCAACACTACCAACCTAACCCAACACCACCAACCTCACCCAACACTACCAACCTCATCCAACACTAACAACCTAAAACAACACTGCCAACCTCACCCAACACTAACAACCTCACCCAACACTAACAACCTCACCCAACACTGCCAACCTCACCCAACACTAACAACCTCACCCAACACTACTAACCTCACCCAACACTAACAACCTCACCCAACACTACTAACCTCACCCAACACTGCCAACCTCACCCAACACTGCCAACCTCACCCAACACTAACAACCTCACCCAACACTACTAACCTCACCCAACACTAACAACCTCACCCAACACTACTAACCTCATCCAACACTAACAACCTCACCCAACACTGCCAACCTCATCCAACACTAACAACCTCACCCAACACTACTAACCTCACCCAACACTAACAACCTCACCCAACACTACTAACCTCACCCAACACTGCCAACCTCACCCAACACCACCAACCTCACCCAACACTACCAACCTCACCCAACACTGCCAACCTCACCCAACACTAACAACCTCACCCAACACTACTAACCTCACCCAACACTGCCAACCTCACCCAACACCGCCAACCTCACCCAACACTACCAACCTAACCCAACACCACCAACCTCACCCAACACTACCAACCTCATCCAACACTAACAACCTCACCCAACACTGCCAACCTCACCCAACACTAACAACCTCACCCAACACTACTAACCTCACCCAACACTGCCAACCTCACCCAACACTGCCAACCTCACCCAACACCGCCAACCTCACCCAACACTACCAACCTAATCCAACACCACCAACCTCACCCAACACTACCAACCTCACCCAACACTAACAACCTCACCCAACACTACTAACCTCACCCAACACTGCCAACCTCACCCAACACTGCCAACCTCACCCAACACTGCCAACCTCACCCAGCACCACCAACCTCACCCAACACTACCAACCTAACCCAACACCACCAACCTCACCCAACACTAACAACCTCATCCAACACTAACAACCTAACCCAACACTGCCAACCTCACCCAACACTAACAACCTCACCCAACACTACTAACCTCACCCAACACTAACAACCTCACCCAACACTACTAACCTCATCCAACACTACTAACCTCACCCAACACTGCCAACCTTACCCAACACTAACAACCTCACCCAACACTACTAACCTCACCCAACACTGCCAACCTCACCCAACACTGCCAACCTCAGCCAACACTAACAACCTCACCCAACACTGCCAACCTTACCCAACACTAACAACCTCACCCAACACTACTAACCTCACCCAACACTGCCAACCTCACCCAACACTGCCAACCTCAGCCAACACTACCTACCTCAGCCAACACTACCTACCTCACCCAAAACTACCAACCTCACCCAACACTGCCAACCTCACCCAACACTGCCAACCTCACCCAACACTACCAACCTCACCCAACACTACCAACCTCACCCAACACTGCCAACCTAACCCAACACTGCCAACCTCACCCAACACTACCAACCTCACCCAACACTGCCAACCTCACCCAACACTACCTACCTCATCCAACACTAACAACCTCACCCAACACTAACAACCTCACCCAACACTGCCAACCTCACCCAACACTACCTACCTCACCCAACACTACTAACCTCACCCAACACTGCCAACCTCACCCAACACTGCCAACCTCACCCAACACTACCAACCTCACCCAACACTGCCAACCTCACCCATCACTACCTACCTCACCCAACACTAACAACCTCACCCAACACTACCAACCTCACCCAACACTACCAACCTCACCCATTACTACCTACCTCACCCAACACTACCAACCTCACCCAACACTACCAACCTCACCCAACACTGCCAACCTAACCCAACACTGCCAACCTCACCCAACACCACCAACCTCACCCAACACCGCCAACCTCACCCAACACCGCCAACCTCACCCAACACCGCCAACCTCACCCAACACTGCCAACCTAACCCAACACTGCCAACCTAACCCAACACTACCAACCTCACCCAACACTACCTACCTCACCTAACACTACCAACCTCACCCAACACTACCTACCTCAGCCAACACTACCTACCTCACCCAAAACTGCCAACCTAACCCAACACTGCCAACCTAACCCAACACCACCAACCTCATCCAACACTAACAACCTCACCCAACACTAACAACCTCACCCAACACTGCCAACCTCACCCAACACTACCTACCTCACCCAACACTACCAACCTCACCCAACCTACCTCATCAGTCCTCTGCCGGAGGATTGACTATAACTCCACTGCCAATCCCAAAATAAATCAGCAAAGGACTCCGAATATCCTCAAGTGTCAGAAACTTATCAATCAAAAGTCTACCCAAAGATTTCAGAGGTAGCTGTACAGTGCAGTGGGAAAGTTTTCAGCCCTGTTCACATTTCTCATTTTGTTAGAACCCCACAAACATTCTGCCCTCTCTATCCCTATACCACCACCAGGCTTCACTGTAGGGATGGTATTGGGCAAGTGATGGGCGGTGCCTGGTCTCCTCCGGACATGATGCGGCCACCACCATATTTCACTGTAGGGATGGTATTGGGCAAGTGATGGGCGGTGCCTGGTCTCCTCCAGACATGATGCGGCCACCACCATATTTCACTGTAGGGATGGTATTGGGCAGGTGATGGGTGGTGCCTGGTCTCCTCCAGACATGATGCGGCCACCACCATATTTCACTGTAGGGATGGTATTGGGCAGATGATGAGTGGTGCCTGGTCTCCTCCAGACATGATGCGGCCACCACCATATTTCACTGTAGGGATGGTATTGGGCAGGTGATGGGCGGTGCCTGGTCTCCTCCAGACATGATGCGGCCACCACCATATTTCACTGTAGGGATGGTATTGGGCAGGTGATGGGTGGTGCCTGGTCTCCTCCAGACATGATGCGTCCACCACCAGGCTTCACTATAGGGATGGTATTGGGCAAATGATGAGCGGTGCCTGGTCTCCTCCAGACATGATGCGTCCACCACCATGTTTCACTGTAGGAATGCTATTGGGCAAATGATGAGCGGTGCCTGGTCTCCTCCAGACATGATGCAGCCACCACCAGGCTTCACTGTAGGGATTGTATTGGGCAGGTGATGGGTGGTGCCTGGTCTCCTCCAGACATGATGCGGCCACCACCATATTTCACTGTAGGGATGGTATTGGGCAGGTGATGGGTGGTGCCTGGTCTCCTCCAGACATGATGCAGCCACCACCAGGCTTCACTGTAGGGATGGTATTGGGCAAGTGATGGGCGGTGCCTGGTCTCCTCCAGACATGATGCGGCCACCACCATATTTCACTGTAGGGATGGTATTGGGCAAGTGATGGGCGGTGCCTGGTCTCCTCCAGACATGATGCGTCCACCACCATATTTCACTGTAGGGATGGTATTGGGCAAATGATGAGCGGTGCCTGGTCTCCTCCAGACATGATGCAGCCACCACCAGGCTTCACTGTAGGGATTGTATTGGGCAGGTGATGATCGGTGCCTGGTCTCCTCCAGACATGATGCCACCACCACCAGGCTTCACTGTAGGGATGGTATTGGGCAAATGATGAGCGGTGCCTGGTCTCCTCCAGACATGATGCGGCCACCACCAGGCTTCACTGTAGGGATGGTATTGGACAGGTGATTGGCGGAGTATGGTCTTCTCCAGACATGACACTTGAATATTATAAGGCCACAGAGTTCCATCTTAGCTTCACCAAACCTGAGAATCTTGTTTCTCACCATCCGTTTCCTTTAGGTGATTTCTCACAACCTCCAGACGGCATTCATGTGCCTTCTATCGAGAATAGATTTCTGTAATAGAATTTTTGATTAATTTCTGGTTAAGCCATTTCCAAATACACCGCAAGGGACTGGAAGATCAGCCATAGGAAGCAAAACATGAAGACAGGAGACAATCTATAATCCTACACCATTCTGGTTAGTAGAGTCTAAAGCTCCTCCAAGGTCTTCACCACAACCCGCCACAAACCAGGTCGGGCTCTCCTGATCAGACACCCAAGTTACCTACTGAATGTGGTGAAAAAAAATAGGTTCACGTATAGACTTAAGATCAGACAAGCAAACCTATAGAAGAAAAATGTAACATACAAGCCAGGACCGAGACCAGGAGAGCACAGGAGCATCCAAATCTACTGCAGAAGAGCAACAACATGGTCCAAGCCAGGACCAAGACCAGGGGTGCACAAGAGTATCCAAATCTACTGCAGAAGACCAACTACAGGGTCCAAGCCAGGACCGAGACCAGGGGCGCACAAGAGTATCCAAATCTACTGCAGAAGACCAACAACATGGTCCAAGCCAGGACCGAGACCAGGGGCACACAAAAGTATCCAAATCTACCGCAGAAGACCAACTACAGGGTCCAAGCCAGGACCGAGACCAGGAGAACACAGGACTATCCAAATCTACAGCAGAAGACCAACAACATGGTCCAAGCCAGGACCAAGACCAGGAGAGCCCAGGACTATCCAAATCTACTGCAGAAGACCAACTACAGGGTCCAAGCCAGGACCAAGATCAGGGGCGCACAGGAGTATCCAAATCTACTGCAGAAGACCAACAACATGGTTCAAGCCAGGACCAAGACCAGGGGCGCACAGGAGTATCCAAATCTACCGCAGAAGACCAACAACATGGTTCAAGCCAGGACCAAGACCAGGAGAGCACAGGACTATCCAAATCTACAGCAGAAAATCAACTACAGGGTCCAAGCCAGGACTGAGACCAGGAGAGCACAGGAGCATCCAAATCTACCGCAGAAGACCAACAACATGGTCTAAGCCAGGACCAAGACCAGGAGAGCACAGGAGCATCCAAATCTACCGCAGAAGACCAATAACATGGTCCAAGCCAGGACCAAGACCAGGAGAGCACAGGACTATCCAAATCTATTGCAGAAGACCAACAACATGGTCCAAGCCAGGACCGAGACCAGGAGAACACAGGAGCATCCAAATCTACAGCAGAAGACCAACAACATAGTCCAAGCCAGGACCGAGACCAGGAGAGCACAGGACTATCCAAATCTATTGCAGAAGACCAACAACATGGTCCAAGCCAGGACCGAGACCAGGAGAGCACAGGAGTATCCAAATCTACAGCAGAAGACCAACAACATGGTCCAAGCCAGGACCGAGACCAGGGGCGCACAAGAGTATCCAAATCTACAGCAGAAGACCAACTACAGGGTCCAAGCCAGGACCGAGACCAGGAGAGCACAGGAGAATCCAAATCTACTCTACGATTTACAGATAGGTTCATAGGAGCCCTAAGAGCAGGTTACCACCTAAGCTCAGGGTTGGATGATGGGGCAGCACTCTGGTTGGCTCAGCATCTCACAGCTTGACTTGTAGACATAACCACCTGCACTGCAATGTATGAGGGTTACCAGCAGGATTACTAATACTCAGACTGCTAAGAATGTCTTCCCGCCATGAGTCCCAGATTGGTGGAGGGCTGCAGTGATGGCTGACTTTCTGGAAGTTTCTCCCATCTCTACTCTACAAAGGATCTTTGGAGCAATGGGTTCTTGGTCACCTCTCCCTGATGGCTTAGTTTGGTTGGGCACATAGGCTCCAGGAGAAGTCCGGGTTCTTCCACACTTTATCCATGTAAGAATTCTGCAGGCTGCTGTGCTCTCAGGGGCTTTCAGGGCATCGGAGATGTCCTTGTCCCCTTCTCCAGATGTTGACCTCCACACCGTCCTGTCTCTGCAGTCTCCAGACAGGTCTCTCCTCCTCCTCATGGCTCTGATACACATTGTCAGCTGTGAGACCTTATATACAGACGAAGGCGACATCACAAATCCTGTCCAATCATCTGACCAATCTGGATGATTCTGAGAGTGTTCAGGAGAAGGTCTATGGTCAGAGGAGAAATGCTGCCTATGACCCAAAGAACCCCGACCCCACTGCCCAGCATGGAGGTGGACATTATGTTTGGGATTTTCTCTAAGGGCACAGGACTACGTCACCACATCAATGGGAGAATGGACCGTAACATCTTGAATGACAACCTCCTTCCCCCCACCAGGACATTAATAATGGGCCGTGGCCGGGTCTTAAAGCAGGATAATGACCCATGGAGGGGCCCAGCCAGTGTCCAGACCTTATGGAGGGGCCCAGCCAGTGTCCAGACCTTATAGAGGGGCCCAGCCAGTGTCCAGTCCTTATAGAGGGGCCCAGTCAGTGACCAGAGCTTATGGAGGGGCCCAGCCAGTGTCCAGACCTTATGGAGGGGCCCAGCCAGTGTCCAGACCTTATGGAAGGGCCCAGCCAGTATCCAGACCTTATGGAGAGGCCCAGCCAGTGTCCAGACCTTATGGAAGGGCCCAGCCAGTATCCAGACCTTATGGAGGGGCCCAGCCAGTGTCCAGACCTTATGGAAGGGCCCAGCCAGTATCCAGACCTTATGGAGGGCGGGGCGGAGTCTGACCGCGAGAGTGAACGGATGCAGAGAGAGTGAGCTCCGTCATTACAGACCTAGAAACCTTGCATTTTTAGCTTTCTACACCCGAGAATGGTGAAACCTGGTAAGGAGAGATCCCAGGAAACTCCTGGGACCCCGAAACTTTCAAAATCCCAAGGAGATCTACAGAAATTCTTGCGAAAAAAGACGGCTGTGTCACCTGCCCGCTCTCTCAAGATGGCGCCGGCGGTTAGCCAAGAGCAGGATGTAGCAGAGGACTCAGACCTGGAGAGCAGCATTGGAGGTGAGCACACAGATTCTGACTTTGCCACTACCTCCAAGGCTTTTTTTCAAAAAGCTATAGCTAAAGCCCTGAACCATGCACTAAACCCTGTGCTTTCCGAATTAGCAGAAATAAAAGCAGAAATCCATAGCATGGGGAAAAGAGTGCATACACTGGAATCAAACTGCGTAGCACTTAAAAATCACTCCACGACAGTCACAGCTACCCTGCACAACTATAAAGATTATATCAATAGATCTTTAATATTAATTGAAGATCAGGAAAACCGGAATAGGAGAAAAAATATAAGAATTAAAGGCCTACCTGAGGAAGGACAGTCAGAAGACCTTTTCAAAATGGCGTCTTCACTCTTTACAGACCTTTTAGGAGAAGAGAGAGCCCAGAAAGTTACCATAGAACGCATACACAGAGCGGTTAGGCCCCGTCCGCAACCAGGTGAGCCACCGCGAGATATTATATGTGGACTGCTCTCGTACCTGGACACCGCAGCCATCTTGACAGAGGCAAGAAATCGCTCCTCTATTTCTTATGGCGATTCAGAAATTCTTCTATTCCAGGATGTTGCGCCATCCATATTGGCGAAAAGACGAATGCTCAAACCCCTGCTGGAGGCTTTACGACAAAAAGAAGCAAAATATGCTTGGCTTTACCCGTTTGGAGTCGCTGTAACATACAAAGGCCGTAGGATCTCAGTCCATACACCGGACGATTTACCTGCAGTTTGGAATCTCTTAGGCATCCCTCCGGTAGAAGTTCCACCTTGGCTGCCGATGCCACCTCTCCCAGACCTTCCTGATCTTCCAGACATGGAAGTTGACACGAATGCTGCTTCATCCTTCAGACACAAGTCACCGAAGAGCAAGAAATTCTTTTCTAAAAATAGGTTCAACTCAGAAGTCTGATCCACACAACCTTGCAAAGATTAGGTGGGACAGTGCGTGAGTACTATGACATTATAGTAATTATTATTTGACACTGGGCTTACATAATCTGAACCTTTTTGGCTATATGATTCTTTTTTCTATGGACATTCTCCAGCTAGATCATATACTCTTATTGGACCTATAGGATATAGGACTTCTAGCTTATACACAAGTATCTTTTTTTTTCTTTTTTTTCCCATAGTCTGCTTGGTCACTCGGACTCTGACTATTGTTTGATTTTTTGTCTTTTGAAATGTGGCATTCGTATAAGACGAATATATTATACTTGTTGATCACTATGCTTACATATCTTGACTTATTCTATAGTTCAATAAGTGTTTTATCTATTCTTAGCTCACTGATGTTATTGCATTATTTTCCCATGTGTCTGGCGGCTGCTAGAAGGGAGAGTATTTTTCAAGAGTTAAGAGAAATAATATGTCACTAGTGATGCAATCTGTAGAGTTACCGTCCTGTTAATAGGTTTTGTATCTTTAGTAGTGATGGGCCACCGTACCGCTACCCCCTATAGTATATAAAAGGGTTATATGTTTATACTCCTTACCGTTTACAGGTATTCACCTGACCTCTTTTTCTTTCCTCTTTAAGGCAAGATGTTTTCTCCTAGGTTTGTTCACCGATCAGACGTAATAGGTAATTGTTATTCTATTCTCCCCTACCCCCCAAACTTTACATCTTCTAATTAGGCAGTTTGTGAGCATTATAGATCCAGATACCCTGCTGGTAATATATAGTTAAAGAGTAACAGATCCCTTCCTGGAATTTTTTCATATTCATTTCAATTTCAGATTCCGCTCTAGTCCCACCCTTTTTGCCCTCCCTTCCCTTCTGCCCCCCCCCCCCTCTTTTTTTTTTTCTTTTCCCCCTAATAGCTTCTCATTTGTTTTTGATTTGTTTTCCTTTTCATACTTCAAATCACAAACTCAAGTTATCCCACTGAGGTTATTATGGCGGTAGTAACAGTCACAACATTTAATGTGAATGGGCTCAATGTACCCCAAAAGAGACATGGAGTCGTACACCTTGTAAAGAATTTAAAGGCAGACATTGTTCTGCTTCAAGAAACGCATCTCAAAGCTAACAAGATACCCAACTTCCCTAAGAAACCTTATAGCAATTGGTACTTTAGTTGCCATCCGACTTCGGCCAGCAAAGGAGTGGCAATTGCTATTCGCAACTCAGTCCCCTTTACTTGTCAACAACGATATATTGACGCTGAGGGCAGAGCATTATTTTTAAGAGGCACACTCGCTTCAAGACCATTGACCATAGCGAACATATATGTCCCAAATTCAGAACAGAGCCAATGGATTGCCTCTGTTCTACAAGACCTACGGAATTTTGCTGTAGGTGACATAATATTAGGAGGTGACCTAAATGCCACATTAAACCCCATTTTGGATTGCTTGTCTAGCAGATCCTTTCTTACCCAGAAAACCATAGGGTCCATAAACAGATCCTTACATGATACCGGTTTGACGGATATTTGGAGGTACTTACATGCAAATACTAAAGATTTCTCCCATTTCTCGCAACAGTTTAACTCCCATCATAGACTGGATTACCTTTTTTGTACGTCATCCCTATTACAACATGTATCATCTGCAAAAATTTCTTGTGCCACTATCTCGGACCACACGCCAGTCTCTGCGACTTTAGTTATTCCAGAAATCACAACTAGCGTGTGGACGTGGAAACTTAATGATGGTCTACTTAACGACAATAAGCTGGTGGAGGAGGTTAGAAGGGATCTGACAGAATTTTTCCAAAATAACTGCACCACTGATGTGTCAAAGGGAGTGGTGTGGGAGACACATAAATCTTTTGTAAGAGGAGTACTAATATCCAAAGCCACTAAAGCAAAGAAAAATAGACAAAAGGAAGTAGACACACTACTAGCTGAAATTTCAGCCATAGAAAGAGTACACAAACTAACCAGACTCTCTGCTCAAATGGAGGAATTGCTGACACTCAGGGAGAAACGAAAAAGGATTTTCCATAAACAAACTGCGAAACATCGCCTCTTTCACAAACTTAAACTTTACGAACATGGTGACAAGGGAGGGAAGGTTATGACAAACTATATAAAACAGTTAAAAGATAAATCTTTTATGAAATCAATTCGGAGTGACTCTGGAGAGGAATCTAATGATACCGAAACAATTGCTAAATACTTCCATTCCTTCTATGAGAAACTATACAACATCAATGTAACAGAGACAGCCTTAGAAACAAAAAGAAGAGATCAGGAAATTGAAAAATTCCTAGATTCCCTACACTTACCTGCCTTAGACCCAGATATGTCCTCTAAATTGATGGAACCCATATCTATTCAAGAAGTTAACAAAGTCCTAAATTCTTTTAAGCCGGGCAAAAGTCCTGGGCCTGATGGCCTCACGCTCGCTTATTACAAAAAGTTTAGTGACATATTATTACCACAGTTGACTTCTTTATGTAATGACCTGTTATTGGGAGGACATCTAACGAAACAAACTCAAGAGGCCTTTATAACGCTGATAGCGAAGGACGGAAAAGATCCTAGCCTCTGTGGCAGCTATCGGCCAATATCCTTACTAAATTTGGATTTAAAAATATGGGCCAGGTTACTCTCCTTGAGAATTCAACCCCTGCTCCCGCATTTGCTGAACGAGGAACAAGCAGGGTTTGTCAAAACTCGCAAAGGAAAAGACAATACACACAAACTGTTACACGCAATTGCCCTCTCCCGTAAGCAGAAAAAATCGTTAGTCCTTCTGGGTGTTGATGCCGAGAAGGCTTTCGATAGAGTTGATTGGAGGTTCATTAAAGCGTCTCTTAAAAAATTTGGATTTCCCCAACCTTTTATTACGGCCATCTTTTCCCTGTACTCTGACCCAAGTGCTCGATTAAGAGTTAATAACATCTTTTCCCCATATTTTAGTATAAAAAATGGTACAAGACAAGGATGTCCTCTATCCCCATCTTTATTTATATTGACATTAGAAACATTACTCCAAAAGGTACGGCAAAATGACCAAATCAAAGGCCTATCTTTTGGCTCCAGAACCCTCCAATCTCTCGCTTTTGCGGACGACGTCCTATTCCTCGTCACAAACCCAGAAATCGGTCTCCCAATCTTGACAGACTTATTGAAAGGATATGGTTACTTATCCAACTACAAGCCAAACTTAACAAAATCTGAGGTATTGGTTATCTCCCTCCCATTGAGCATACAACAGAAAGCTCAACACAATTCTCCATATCAGTGGAAGAGAGATTATATTAAATATCTTGGTATTAGGCTAACAAGTGACCTAAATAACCTTTACAAGGAAAATTTCCTTACTTTATTAGATGAAATCAAGACCTCCTTGGAATCTTATGACTTACCTTTGCTCTCCTGGATGGGACGTAAGAATTTACTCCAAACTTATATAGTTCCGAAAGTTCTGTATAGATTTCAAATGCTGCCCATCTCGCTACCACCCTTATATCTTAAAACATTACGTACTCTTTTCAACAAATTCTTGTGGAGAAATAAACCTCCTAGGCTACCTTACAGCCTTTTGACACGCCAAAAGACCAAAGGCGGAATAGATTTACCAGACATGAATCTATACTATAAAGCTAATATGCTGTCTACATGGCTATCATTAAGCGCCCCTGCCCCAAACTCTTTGACCCATGATCTGGCTGAGTACGCCCACGGTAATAACCTGACTCGTAGGCTTTGGGCCCCGACAACTAAATCATTGAGAGCGAAAGACATGGACTTTCTATTGAAAGGACCGTGCGAAGTATGGCTTAACACGAGATATCAGATTGCCCCTCCTCCCTCGAGGGTTTACCCGGCAGAAACTCTTCCTTATTTGTTAACGAAAGAGATCAGGAGTGTACCTGATTTTTGGCATAAACTCAAAGGCCTCTATATTGATAATCTTTTTGAGAACGGAAAGCCTCTCTCTTATGATAAACTTCAGAACCTCCTACCTAACGTCAAGTTATCTTTTTTGCACTATGAACACTTCAAATGGTGTGCAACTCAATTGCCCGACTTAGCTACTCTTAAGAAACTTCTAACAACTTTTGAAAAACTCATAATAGCCCGACACCCATCGATGAGAAAAATTTCGAAGTGCAAATCTGTGCTAAAAGAAAATAATAGCATTTATAAACCTGCGTATCTCGCTTCATGGGAAAAAGAACTAAAAATAAGACTTACAGATGAGGACACCAAAATGATATTACGTAACTCACAAGGTTTCTCAATCTGCACTAAACTGCAGGAGATGCACTTCAAAACTCTCTCCAGATGGCATCGGACCCCTTCTTGGCATGTGTCGAGAGGTCTAGCTCAATCCGATACCTGCTGGAGATGTTCAGCTTCAGGAGGGACTCCTTTTCATATTTGGTGGACATGCCCCAAAATCCAGGTATACTGGTCACAGATTCTTGACAAACTTAAAGAAATCACGTCAAAACACATTCCCTTATCTCCAGCTCTAATTTTGCTATCTCTACCTCATTCTGAATTCACCCCCAGAAGAGGTGATATGGCAACTTTACTCGTTGAAATGGCAAAGGCATTAATACCCAGGTATTGGCTCCAACCTGACCCTCCTCCAATCTCGCTCTGGATGGAATCAATCCACCAATTAGCCAGATTCGAGGAACTCATCAGTTGGTCCAAAGGAAAACATCATGACTACTTAAAAAACTGGAAACCATGGCTGAAATACAGTAATACTGGCCTCATGATGGATAACGAAATATTACATAAGGCCCTCTACTCCCTGATGCAACTCATTCTATCTGCTTTTTACTGGAATATGATAGGATAAAGACTTACTCTTGAGCCCCCTCCCCCCTCTTTCCCTACTCCCTTACCATTCCCTACCCTACCCAAACTATTTTCTCGTTCTCCATTTTCAAGAGCACTCTAGAGAGGTTATACCTCTCCTCCTCAGGACATACATCTCCAACCGATCTATTGTTGTGTATCTGGACTACCTCACTTTTCAATGTTCAATTATTGTTCATTTCAGATATTCTGTTCACATGATGTTAGAAATTTCTTTATCTTTTTCAATTCTGTATTTGCTACTTAACTTGTAAATGTTTGTAAAACTCAATAAAAATAGATTTACAAAAAAAAAAAAACCTTATGGAGGGGCCCAGCCAGTGTCCAGACCTTATAGAGGGGCCCAGCCAGTGTCCAGACCTTATAGAGGGGCCCAGCCAGTGTCCAGACCTTATAGAGGGGCCCAGCCAGTGTCCAGACCTTATGGAGGGGCCCAGCCAGTGTCCAGACCTTATAGAGGGGCCCAGCCAGTGTCCAGACCTTATAGAGGGGCCCAGCCAGTGTCCAGACCTTATGGAGGGGCCCAGCCAGTGTCCAGACCTTATGGAGGGGCCCAGCCAGTGTCCAGACCTTATGGAGGGGCCCAGCCAGTGTCCAGACCTTATAGAGGGGCCCAGCCAGTGTCCAGACCTTATAGAGGGGCCCAGCCAGTATCCAGACCTTATAGAGGGGCCCAGCCAGTGTCCAGACCTTATAGAGGGGCCCAGCCAGTGTCCAGACCTTATGGAGGGGCCCAGCCAGTGTCCAGACCTTATGGAGGGGCCCAGCCAGTGTCCAGACCTTATGGAGGGGCCCAGCCAGTGTCCAGACCTTATAGAGGGGCCCAGCCAGTATCCAGACCTTATAGAGGGGCCCAGCCAGTATCCAGACCTTATAGAGGGGCCCAGCCAGTGTCCAGACCTTATAGAGGGGCCCAGCCAGTATCCAGACCTTATGGAGGGGCCCAGCCAGTGTCCAGACCTTATAGAGGGGCCCAGCCAGTGTCCAGACCTTACAGAGGGGCCCAGCCAGTGTCCAGACCTTATAGAGGGGCCCAGCCAGTGTCCAGACCTTATGGAAGGGCCCAGCCAGTGTCCAGACCTTATAGAGGGGCCCAGCCAGTGTCCAGACCTTATGGAGGGGCCCAGCCAGTATCCAGACCTTATGGAAGGGCCCAGCCAGTGTCCAGACCTTATGGAAGGGCCCAGCCAGTGTCCAGACCTTACAGAGGGGCCCAGCCAGTGTCCAGACCTTATAGAGGGGCCCAGCCAGTGTCCAGACCTTATAGAGGGGCCCAGCCAGTGTCCAGACCTTATAGAGGGGCCCAGCCAGTGTCCAGACCTTATAGAGGGGCCCAGCCAGTGTCCAGACCTTATGGAAGGGCCCAGCCAGTATCCAGACCTTATGGAGGGGCCCAGCCACTGTCCAGACCTTATGGAAGGGCCCAGCCAGTGTCCAGACCTTATAGAGGGGCCCAGCCAGTGTCCAGACCTTATAGAGGGGCCCAGCCAGTGTCCAGACCTTATAGAGGGGCCCAGCCAGTGTCCAGACCTTATAGAGGGGCCCAGCCAGTGTCCAGACCTTATAGAGGGGCCCAGCCAGTGTCCAGACCTTATAGAGGGGCCCAGCCAGTGTCCAGACCTTATAGAGGGGCCCAGCCAGTGTCCAGACCTTATGGAGGGGCCCAGCCAGTGTCCAGACCTTACAGAGGGGCCCAGCCAGTGTCCAGACCTTACAGAGGGGCCCAGCCAGTGTCCAGACCTTATAGAGGGGCCCAGCCAGTGTCCAGACCTTATAGAGGGGCCCAGCCAGTGTCCAGACCTTATAGAGGGGCCCAGCCAGTGTCCAGACCTTATAGAGGGGCCCAGCCAGTGTCCAGACCTTATAGAGGGGCCCAGCCAGTGTCCAGACCTTATAGAGGGGCCCAGCCAGTGTCCAGACCTTATGGAAGGGCCCAGCCAGTATCCAGACCTTATGGAGGGGCCCAGCCAGTGTCCAGACCTTATAGAGGGGCCCAGCCAGTGTCCAGACCTTATGGAGGGGCCCAGCCAGTGTCCAGACCTTACAGAGGGGCCCAGCCAGTGTCCAGACCTTACAGAGGGGCCCAGCCAGTGTCCAGACCTTATAGAGGGGCCCAGCCAGTGTCCAGACCTTATAGAGGGGCCCAGCCAGTGTCCAGACCTTATGGAGGGGCCCAGCCAGTGTCCAGACCTTATAGAGGGGCCCAGCCAGTGTCCAGACCTTATAGAGGGGCCCAGCCAGTGTCCAGACCTTATGGAGGGGCCCAGCCAGTGTCCAGACCTTACAGAGGGGCCCAGCCAGTGTCCAGACCTTACAGAGGGGCCCAGCCAGTGTCCAGACCTTATAGAGGGGCCCAGCCAGTGTCCAGACCTTATAGAGGGGCCCAGCCAGTGTCCAGACCTTATGGAGGGGCCCAGCCAGTGTCCAGACCTTATAGAGGGGCCCAGCCAGTGTCCAGACCTTATAGAGGGGCCCAGCCAGTATCCAGACCTTATGGAGGGGCCCAGCCACTGTCCAGACCTTATGGAAGGGCCCAGCCAGTGTCCAGACCTTATAGAGGGGCCCAGCCAGTGTCCAGACCTTATAGAGGGGCCCAGCCAGTGTCCAGACCTTATAGAGGGGCCCAGCCAGTGTCCAGACCTTATAGAGGGGCCCAGCCAGTGTCCAGACCTTATGGAGGGGCCCAGCCAGTGTCCAGACCTTACAGAGGGGCCCAGCCAGTGTCCAGACCTTACAGAGGGGCCCAGCCAGTGTCCAGACCTTATAGAGGGGCCCAGCCAGTGTCCAGACCTTATAGAGGGGCCCAGCCAGTGTCCAGACCTTATAGAGGGGCCCAGCCAGTGTCCAGACCTTATAGAGGGGCCCAGCCAGTGTCCAGACCTTATAGAGGGGCCCAGCCAGTGTCCAGACCTTATAGAGGGGCCCAGCCAGTGTCCAGACCTTATAGAGGGGCCCAGCCAGTGTCCAGACCTTATGGAAGGGCCCAGCCAGTATCCAGACCTTATGGAGGGGCCCAGCCAGTGTCCAGACCTTATAGAGGGGCCCAGCCAGTGTCCAGACCTTATGGAGGGGCCCAGCCAGTGTCCAGACCTTACAGAGGGGCCCAGCCAGTGTCCAGACCTTACAGAGGGGCCCAGCCAGTGTCCAGACCTTATAGAGGGGCCCAGCCAGTGTCCAGACCTTATAGAGGGGCCCAGCCAGTGTCCAGACCTTATGGAGGGGCCCAGCCAGTGTCCAGACCTTATAGAGGGGCCCAGCCAGTGTCCAGACCTTATAGAGGGGCCCAGCCAGTGTCCAGACCTTATAGAGGGGCCCAGCCAGTGTCCAGACCTTATAGAGGGGCCCAGCCAGTGTCCAGACCTTATAGAGGGGCCCAGCCAGTGTCCAGACCTTATAGAGGGGCCCAGCCAGTGTCCAGACCTTATGGAGGGGCCCAGCCAGTGTCCAGACCTTACAGAGGGGCCCAGCCAGTGTCCAGACCTTACAGAGGGGCCCAGCCAGTGTCCAGACCTTATAGAGGGGCCCAGCCAGTGTCCAGACCTTATAGAGGGGCCCAGCCAGTGTCCAGACCTTATGGAGGGGCCCAGCCAGTGTCCAGACCTTATAGAGGGGCCCAGCCAGTGTCCAGACCTTATAGAGGGGCCCAGCCAGTGTCCAGACCTTATAGAGGGGCCCAGCCAGTGTCCAGACCTTATAGAGGGGCCCAGCCAGTGTCCAGACCTTATAGAGGGGCCCAGCCAGTGTCCAGACCTTATAGAGGGGCCCAGCCAGTGTCCAGACCTTATGGAGGGGCCCAGCCAGTGTCCAGACCTTACAGAGGGGCCCAGCCAGTGTCCAGACCTTACAGAGGGGCCCAGCCAGTGTCCAGACCTTACAGAGGGGCCCAGCCAGTGTCCAGACCTTATAGAGGGGCCCAGCCAGTGTCCAGACCTTATAGAGGGGCCCAGCCAGTGTCCAGACCTTACAGAGGGGCCCAGCCAGTGTCCAGTCCTTATAGAGGGGCCCAGCCAGTGTCCAGACCTTACAGAGGGGCCCAGCCAGTGTCCAGACCTTATAGAGGAGCCCAGCCAGTGTCCAGACCTTATGGAGGGGCCCAGCCAGTGTCCAGACCTTATAGAGGGGCCCAGCCAGTGTCCAGACCTTATAGAGGGGCCCAGCCAGTGTCCAGACCTTATGGAGGGGCCCAGCCAGTGTCCAGACCTTATGGAAGGGCCCAGCCAGTGTCCAGACCTTATGGAGGGGCCCAGCCAGTGTCCAGACCTTATAGAGGGGCCCAGCCAGTGTCCAGACCTTATAGAGGGGCCCAGCCAGTGTCCAGACCTTATGGAGGGGCCCAGCCAGTGTCCAGACCTTATAGAGGGGCCCAGCCAGTGTCCAGACCTTATAGAGGGGCCCAGCCAGTGTCCAGACCTTATAGAGGGGCCCAGCCAGTGTCCAGACCTTATAGAGGGGCCCAGCCAGTGTCCAGACCTTATAGAGGGGCCCAGCCAGTGTCCAGACCTTATAGAGGGGCCCAGCCAGTGTCCAGACCTTATGGAGGGGCCCAGCCAGTGTCCAGACCTTATGGAGGGGCCCAGCCAGTGTCCAGACCTTATAGAGGGGCCCAGCCAGTGTCCAGACCTTATAGAGGGGCCCAGCCAGTGTCCAGACCTTATAGAGGGGCCCAGCCAGTGTCCAGACCTTATGGAGGGGCCCAGCCAGTGTCCAGACCTTATGGAGGGGCCCAGCCAGTGTCCAGACCTTATAGAGGGGCCCAGCCAGTGTCCAGACCTTATAGAGGGGCCCAGCCAGTATCCAGACCTTATAGAGGGGCCCAGCCAGTATCCAGACCTTATAGAGGGGCCCAGCCAGTGTCCAGACCTTATAGAGGGGCCCAGCCAGTATCCAGACCTTATAGAGGGGCCCAGCCAGTGTCCAGACCTTATAGAGGGGCCCAGCCAGTATCCAGACCTTATAGAGGGGCCCAGCCAGTGTCCAGACCTTATAGAGGGGCCCAGCCAGTGTCCAGACCTTACAGAGGGGCCCAGCCAGTGTCCAGTCCTTATAGAGGGGCCCAGCCAGTGTCCAGACCTTACAGAGGGGCCCAGCCAGTGTCCAGACCTTATAGAGGGGCCCAGCCAGTGTCCAGACCTTATGGAGGGGCCCAGCCAGTGTCCAGACCTTATAGAGGGGCCCAGCCAGTGTCCAGACCTTATAGAGGGGCCCAGCCAGTGTCCAGACCTTATGGAGGGGCCCAGCCAGTGTCCAGACCTTATAGAGGGGCCCAGCCAGTGTCCAGACCTTACAGAGGGGCCCAGCCAGTGTCCAGACCTTATAGAGGGGCCCAGCCAGTAGCCAGACCTTATGGAAGGGCCCAGCCAGTGTCCAGACCTTATGGAAGGGCCCAGCCAGTGTCCAGACCTTATAGAGGGGCCCAGCCAGTGTCCAGACCTTATGGAGGGGCCCAGCCAGTGTCCAGACCTTATAGAGGGGCCCAGCCAGTGTCCAGACCTTATGGAAGGGCCCAGCCAGTGTCCAGACCTTATGGAGGGGCCCAGCCAGTGTCCAGACCTTATAGAGGGGCCCAGCCAGTGTCCAGACCTTATGGAGGGGCCCAGCCAGTGTCCAGACCTTATGGAGGGGCCCAGCCAGTGTCCAGACCTTATAGAGGGGCCCAGCCAGTGTCCAGACCTTATAGAGGGGCCCAGCCAGTGTCCAGACCTTATGGAAGGGCCCAGCCAGTGTCCAGACCTTATAGAGGGGCCCAGCCAGTGTCCAGACCTTATAGAGGGGCCCAGCCAGTATCCAGACCTTATAGAGGGGCCCAGCCAGTGTCCAGACCTTATAGAGGGGCCCAGCCAGTATCCAGACCTTATAGAGGGGCCCAGCCAGTGTCCAGACCTTATAGAGGGGCCCAGCCAGTGTCCAGACCTTACAGAGGGGCCCAGCCAGTGTCCAGTCCTTATAGAGGGGCCCAGCCAGTGTCCAGACCTTACAGAGGGGCCCAGCCAGTGTCCAGACCTTATAGAGGAGCCCAGCCAGTGTCCAGACCTTATGGAGGGGCCCAGCCAGTGTCCAGACCTTATAGAGGGGCCCAGCCAGTGTCCAGACCTTATAGAGGGGCCCAGCCAGTGTCCAGACCTTATGGAGGGGCCCAGCCAGTGTCCAGACCTTATGGAAGGGCCCAGCCAGTGTCCAGACCTTATGGAGGGGCCCAGCCAGTGTCCAGACCTTATAGAGGGGCCCAGCCAGTGTCCAGACCTTATAGAGGGGCCCAGCCAGTGTCCAGACCTTATAGAGGGGCCCAGCCAGTGTCCAGACCTTATAGAGGGGCCCAGCCAGTGTCCAGACCTTATAGAGGGGCCCAGCAAGTGTCCAGACCTTATAGAGGGGCCCAGCCAGTGTCCAGACCTTATGGAGGGGCCCAGCCAGTGTCCAGACCTTATAGAGGGGCCCAGCCAGTGTCCAGACCTTATGGAGGGGCCCAGCCAGTATCCAGACCTTATAGAGGGGCCCAGCCAGTGTCCAGACCTTATGGAGGGGCCCAGCCAGTGTCCAGACCTTATAGAGGGGCCCAGCCAGTGTCCAGACCTTACAGAGGGGCCCAGCCAGTGTCCAGACCTTATAGAGGGGCCCAGCCAGTAGCCAGACCTTATGGAAGGGCCCAGCCAGTGTCCAGACCTTATGGAAGGGCCCAGCCAGTGTCCAGACCTTATAGAGGGGCCCAGCCAGTGTCCAGACCTTATGGAGGGGCCCAGCCAGTGTCCAGACCTTATAGAGGGGCCCAGCCAGTGTCCAGACCTTATAGAGGGGCCCAGCCAGTGTCCAGACCTTATGGAAGGGCCCAGCCAGTGTCCAGACCTTATGGAGGGGCCCAGCCAGTGTCCAGACCTTATAGAGGGGCCCAGCCAGTGTCCAGACCTTATGGAGGGGCCCAGCCAGTGTCCAGACCTTATGGAGGGGCCCAGCCAGTGTCCAGACCTTATAGAGGGGCCCAGCCAGTGTCCAGACCTTATAGAGGGGCCCAGCCAGTATCCAGACCTTATAGAGGGGCCCAGCCAGTGTCCAGACCTTATGGAGGGGCCCAGCCAGTGTCCAGACCTTATAGAGGGGCCCAGCCAGTGTCCAGACCTTACAGAGGGGCCCAGCCAGTGTCCAGACCTTATAGAGGGGCCCAGCCAGTAGCCAGACCTTATGGAAGGGCCCAGCCAGTGTCCAGACCTTATGGAAGGGCCCAGCCAGTGTCCAGACCTTATAGAGGGGCCCAGCCAGTGTCCAGACCTTATGGAGGGGCCCAGCCAGTGTCCAGACCTTATAGAGGGGCCCAGCCAGTGTCCAGACCTTATAGAGGGGCCCAGCCAGTGTCCAGACCTTATGGAAGGGCCCAGCCAGTGTCCAGACCTTATGGAGGGGCCCAGCCAGTGTCCAGACCTTATAGAGGGGCCCAGCCAGTGTCCAGACCTTATAGAGGGGCCCAGCCAGTGTCCAGACCTTATAGAGGGGCCCAGCCAGTATCCAGACCTTATAGAGGGGCCCAGCCAGTGTCCAGACCTTATAGAGGGGCCCAGCCAGTATCCAGACCTTATAGAGGGGCCCAGCCAGTGTCCAGACCTTATAGAGGGGTTCAACCAGTGTCCAAACCTTATAGAGGGGCCCAGCCAGTGTCCAGACCTTATAGAGGGGCTCAGCCAGTATCCAGACCTTATGGAAGGGCCCAGCCAGTATCCAGACCTTATAGAGGGGCCCAGCCAGTGTCCAGACCTTATAGAGGGGCCCAGCCAGTGTCCAGACCTTATAGAGGGGCTCAGCCAGTGTCCAGACCTTATGGAGGGGCCCAGCCAGTGTCCAGACCTTATAGAGGGGCCCAGCCAGTGTCCAGACCTTATAGAGGGGTTCAACCAGTGTCCAAACCTTATAGAGGGGCCCAGCCAGTGTCCAGACCTTATAGAGGGGCTCAGCCAGTATCCAGACCTTATGGAAGGGCCCAGCCAGTATCCAGACCTTATAGAGGGGCCCAGCCAGTGTCCAGACCTTATAGAGGGGCCCAGCCAGTGTCCAGACCTTATAGAGGGGCTCAGCCAGTGTCCAGACCTTATGGAGGGGCCCAGCCAGTGTCCAGACCTTATAGAGGGGCCCAGCCAGTGTCCAGACCTTATGGAAGGGTCCAGCCAGTATCCAGACCTTATAGAGGGGCCCAGCCAGTGTCCAGACCTTATAGAGGGGCCCAGCCAGTATCCAGACCTTATAGAGGGGCCCAGCCAGTGTCCAGACCTTATAGAGGGGCCCAGCCAGTGTCCAGACCTTATAGAGGGGCCCAGCCAGTGTCCAGACCTTATAGAGGGGCCCAGCCAGTGTCCAGACCTTATGGAAGGGCCCAGCCAGTATCCAGACCTTATGGAGGGGCCCAGTCAGTGTTCAGACCTTATAGAGGGGCCCAGCCAGTGTCCAGACCTTATGGAGGGGCCCAGCCAGTGTCCAGACCTTATAGAGGGGCCCAGCCAGTGTCCAGACCTTATGGAGGGGCCCAGCCAGTATCCAGACCTAACAGAGAGGCCCAGCCAGTGTCCAGACCTTATGGAAGGGCCCAGCCAGTGTCCAGACCTTATAGAGGGGCCCAGCCAGTGTCCAGACCTTATGGAGGGGCCCAGCCAGTGTCCAGACCTTATGGAGGGGCCCAGTCAGTGTCCAGACCTTATAGAGGGGCCCAGCCAGTGTCCAGACCTTATGGAAGGGCCCAGCCAGTGTCCAGACCTTATGGAGGGGCCCAGCCAGTATCCAGACCTTATAGAGGGGCCCAGCCAGTGTCCAGACCTTATGGAGGGGCCCAGCCAGTGTCCAGACCTTATGGAGGGGCCCAGTCAGTGTCCAGACCTTATAGAGGGGCCCAGCCAGTGTCCAGACCTTATGGAGGGGCCCAGCCAGTGTCCAGACCTTATGGAGGGGCCCAGCCAGTATCCAGACCTTATAGAGGGGTTCAACCAGTGTCCAGACCTTATAGAGGGGCCCAGCCAGTGTCCAGACCTTATAGAGGGCCCAGCCAGTAGCCAGACCTTATGGAAGGGCCCAGCCAGTGTCCAGACCTTATGGAAGGGCCCAGCCAGTGTCCAGACCTTATAGAGGGGCCCAGCCAGTGTCCAGACCTTATAGAGGGGCCCAGCCAGTGTCCAGACCTTATAGAGGGGCCCAGCCAGTGTCCAGACCTTATGGAGGGGCCCAGCCAGTGTCCAGACCTTATAGAGGGGCCCAGCCAGTGTCCAGACCTTATGGAGGGGCCCAGCCAGTGTCCAGACCTTATAGAGGGGCCCAGCCAGTGTCCAGACCTTACAGAGGGGCCCAGCCAGTGTCCAGACCTTATAGAGGGGCCCAGCCAGTAGCCAGACCTTATGGAAGGGCCCAGCCAGTGTCCAGACCTTATGGAAGGGCCCAGCCAGTGTCCAGACCTTATAGAGGGGCCCAGCCAGTGTCCAGACCTTATGGAGGGGCCCAGCCAGTGTCCAGACCTTATAGAGGGGCCCAGCCAGTGTCCAGACCTTATAGAGGGGCCCAGCCAGTGTCCAGACCTTATGGAAGGGCCCAGCCAGTGTCCAGACCTTATGGAGGGGCCCAGCCAGTGTCCAGACCTTATAGAGGGGCCCAGCCAGTGTCCAGACCTTATGGAGGGGCCCAGCCAGTGTCCAGACCTTATGGAGGGGCCCAGCCAGTGTCCAGACCTTATAGAGGGGCCCAGCCAGTGTCCAGACCTTATAGAGGGGCCCAGCCAGTATCCAGACCTTATAGAGGGGCCCAGCCAGTGTCCAGACCTTATGGAGGGGCCCAGCCAGTGTCCAGACCTTATAGAGGGGCCCAGCCAGTGTCCAGACCTTACAGAGGGGCCCAGCCAGTGTCCAGACCTTATAGAGGGGCCCAGCCAGTAGCCAGACCTTATGGAAGGGCCCAGCCAGTGTCCAGACCTTATGGAAGGGCCCAGCCAGTGTCCAGACCTTATAGAGGGGCCCAGCCAGTGTCCAGACCTTATGGAGGGGCCCAGCCAGTGTCCAGACCTTATAGAGGGGCCCAGCCAGTAGCCAGACCTTATGGAAGGGCCCAGCCAGTGTCCAGACCTTATGGAAGGGCCCAGCCAGTGTCCAGACCTTATAGAGGGGCCCAGCCAGTGTCCAGACCTTATGGAGGGGCCCAGCCAGTGTCCAGACCTTATGGAAGGGCCCAGCCAGTGTCCAGACCTTATGGAGGGGCCCAGCCAGTGTCCAGACCTTATAGAGGGGCCCAGCCAGTGTCCAGACCTTATAGAGGGGCCCAGCCAGTGTCCAGACCTTATAGAGGGGCCCAGCCAGTATCCAGACCTTATAGAGGGGCCCAGCCAGTGTCCAGACCTTATAGAGGGGCCCAGCCAGTGTCCAGACCTTATAGAGGGGCCCAGCCAGTATCCAGACCTTATAGAGGGGCCCAGCCAGTGTCCAGACCTTATAGAGGGGTTCAACCAGTGTCCAAACCTTATAGAGGGGCCCAGCCAGTGTCCAGACCTTATAGAGGGGCTCAGCCAGTATCCAGACCTTATGGAAGGGCCCAGCCAGTATCCAGACCTTATAGAGGGGCCCAGCCAGTGTCCAGACCTTATAGAGGGGCCCAGCCAGTGTCCAGACCTTATAGAGGGGCTCAGCCAGTGTCCAGACCTTATGGAGGGGCCCAGCCAGTGTCCAGACCTTATGGAGGGGCCCAGCCAGTGTCCAGACCTTATAGAGGGGCCCAGCCAGTGTCCAGACCTTATAGAGGGGCCCAGCCAGTGTCCAGACCTTATGGAGGGGCCCAGCCAGTGTCCAGACCTTATAGAGGGGCCCAGCCAGTGTCCAGACCTTATGGAGGGGCCCAGCCAGTATCCAGACCTAACAGAGAGGCCCAGCCAGTGTCCAGACCTTATGGAAGGGCCCAGCCAGTGTCCAGACCTTATAGAGGGGCCCAGCCAGTGTCCAGACCTTATGGAGGGGCCCAGCCAGTGTCCAGACCTTATGGAGGGGCCCAGTCAGTGTCCAGACCTTATAGAGGGGCCCAGCCAGTGTCCAGACCTTATAGAGGGGCCCAGCCAGTGTCCAGACCTTATGGAGGGGCCCAGCCAGTATCCAGACCTTATAGAGGGGCCCAGCCAGTGTCCAGACCTTATAGAGGGCCCAGCCAGTAGCCAGACCTTATGGAAGGGCCCAGCCAGTGTCCAGACCTTATGGAAGGGCCCAGCCAGTGTCCAGACCTTATAGAGGGGCCCAGCCAGTGTCCAGACCTTATAGAGGGGCCCAGCCAGTGTCCAGACCTTATAGAGGGGCCCAGCCAGTGTCCAGACCTTATGGAAGGGCCCAGCCAGTGTCCAGACCTTTTGGAGGGGCCCAGCCAGTGTCCAGACCTTATAGAGGGGCCCAGCCAGTGTCCAGACCTTATAGAGGGGTTCAACCAGTGTCCAGACCTTATAGAGGGGCCCAGCCAGTGTCCAGACCTTATAGAGGGGCCCAGCCAGTGTCCAGACCTTATAGAGGGGCCCAGCCAGTGTCCAGACCTTATGGAAGGGCCCAGCCAGTATCCAGACCTTATGGAGGGGCCCAGTCAGTGTTCAGACCTTATAGAGGGGCCCAGCCAGTGTCCAGACCTTATAGAGGGGCCCAGCCAGTGTCCAGACCTTATGGAGGGGCCCAGCCAGTGTCCAGACCTTATGGAGGGGCCCAGCCAGTATCCAGACCTAACAGAGAGGCCCAGCCAGTGTCCAGACCTTATGGAAGGGCCCAGCCAGTGTCCAGACCTTATAGAGGGGCCCAGCCAGTGTCCAGACCTTATGGAGGGGCCCAGCCAGTGTCCAGACCTTATGGAGGGGCCCAGCCAGTGTCCAGACCTTATAGAGGGGCCCAGCCAGTGTCCAGACCTTATAGAGGGGCCCAGCCAGTGTCCAGACCTTATGGAGGGGCCCAGCCAGTATCCAGACCTTATAGAGGGGCCCAGCCAGTGTCCAGACCTTATGGAGGGGCCCAGCCAGTGTCCAGACCTTATGGAGGGGCCCAGTCAGTGTCCAGACCTTATAGAGGGGCCCAGCCAGTGTCCAGACCTTATGGAGGGGCCCAGCCAGTGTCCAGACCTTATGGAGGGGCCCAGCCAGTATCCAGACCTTATAGAGGGGTTCAACCAGTGTCCAGCCCTTATGGAGGGGCCCAGCCAGTATCCAGACCTTATAGAGGGGCCCAGCCAGTGTCCAGACCTTATAGAGGGGCCCAGCCAGTGTCCAGACCTTATGGAGGGGCCCAGCCAGTATCCAGACCTTATACAGGGGCCCAGCCAGTATCCAGACCTTATAGAGGGGCCCAGCCAGTGTCCAGACCTTATGGAGGGGCCCAGCCAGTATCCAGACCTTACAGAGGGGCCCAGCCAGTGTCCAGACCTTATGGAAGGGCCCAGCCAGTGTCCAGACCTTATAGAGGGGCCCAGCCAGTGTCCAGACCTTATGGAGGGGCCCAGCCAGTGTCCAGACCTTATGGAGGGGCCCAGTCAGTGTCCAGACCTTATAGAGGGGCCCAGCCAGTGTCCAGACCTTATAGAGGGGCCCAGCCAGTGTCCAGACCTTATGGAGGGGCCCAGCCAGTATCCAGACCTTATAGAGGGGCCCAGTCAGTGTCCAGACCTTATGGAGGGGCCCAGCCAGTGTCCAGACCTTATGGAGGGGCCCAGTCAGTGTCCAGACCTTATAGAGGGGCCCAGCCAGTGTCCAGACCTTATGGAGGGGCCCAGCCAGTGTCCAGACCTTATGGAGGGGCCCAGCCAGTATCCAGACCTTATAGAGGGGTTCAACCAGTGTCCAGCCCTTATGGAGGGGCCCAGCCAGTATCCAGACCTTATAGAGGGGCCCAGCCAGTGTCCAGACCTTATGGAAGGGCCCAGCCAGTATCCAGACCTTATAGAGGGGCCCAGCCAGTATCCAGACCTTATAGAGGGGCCCAGCCAGTGTCCAGACCTTATGGAGGGGCCCAGCCAGTATCCAGACCTTACAGAGGGGCCCAGCCAGTGTCCAGACCTTATGGAAGGGCCCAGCCAGTGTCCAGACCTTATAGAGGGGCCCAGCCAGTGTCCAGACCTTATGGAGGGGCCCAGCCAGTGTCCAGACCTTATGGAGGGGCCCAGCCAGTATCCAGACCTTATAGAGGGGCCCAGCCAGTGTCCAGACCTTATGGAGGGGCCCAGCCAGTGTCCAGACCTTATGGAGGGGCCCAGCCAGTGTCCAGACCTTATGGAGGGGCCCAACCGATGTCTAGACCTTATGGAGGGGCCCAGCCAGTAGCCAGACCTTATAGAGGGGCCCAGCCAGTGTCCAGACCTTATGGAGGGGCCCAACCAAGGTCCAGACCTTATAGAGGGGCCCAGCCAGTGTCCGGTCCTTATAGAGGGGCCCAGTCAGTGTCCAGACCTTATAGAGGGGCCCAGCCAGTATCCAGACCTTATAGAGGGGCTCAGCCAGTATCCAGACCTTATAGAGGGGCCCAGCCAGTATCCAGACCTTATGGAGGGGCCCAGCCAGTATCCAGACCTTATGGAGGGGCCCAGCCAGTGTCCAGACCTTATAGAGGGACCCAGCCAGTATCCAAACCTTATGGAGGGGCCCAGCCAGTATCCAGACCTTATAGAGGGGCCCAGCCAGTATCCAGACCTTATGGAGGGGCCCAGTCAGTATCCAGACCTTATGGAGGGGCCCAGCCAGTATCCAGACCTTATAGAGGGGTTCAACCAGTGTCCAGCCCTTATGGAGGGGCCCAGCCAGTATCCAGACCTTATAGAGGGGCCCAGCCAGTGTCCAGACCTTATGGAAGGGCCCAGCCAGTATCCAGACCTTATAGAGGGGCCCAGCCAGTATCCAGACCTTATAGAGGGGCCCAGCCAGTGTCCAGACCTTATGGAGGGGCCCAGCCAGTATCCAGACCTTACAGAGGGGCCCAGCCAGTGTCCAGACCTTATGGAAGGGCCCAGCCAGTGTCCAGACCTTATAGAGGGGCCCAGCCAGTGTCCAGACCTTATGGAGGGGCCCAGCCAGTGTCCAGACCTTATGGAGGGGCCCAGCCAGTATCCAGACCTTATAGAGGGGCCCAGCCAGTGTCCAGACCTTATGGAGGGGCCCAGCCAGTGTCCAGACCTTATGGAGGGGCCCAACCAGTATCCAGACCTTATGGAGGGGCCCAGCCAGTGTCCAGACCTTATGGAGGGGCCCAGCCAGTGTCCAGACCTTATGGAGGGGCCCAACCAATGTCCAGACCTTATGGAGGGGCCCAGCCAGTAGCCAGACCTTATAGAGGGGCCCAGCCAGTGTCCAGACCTTATGGAGGGGCCCAACCAAGGTCCAGACCTTATAGAGGGGCCCAGCCAGTGTCCGGTCCTTATAGAGGGGCCCAGTCAGTGTCCAGACCTTATAGAGGGGCCCAGCCAGTATCCAGACCTTATAGAGGGGCTCAGCCAGTATCCAGACCTTATAGAGGGGCCCAGCCAGTATCCAGACCTTATGGAGGGGCCCAGCCAGTATCCAGACCTTATGGAGGGGCCCAGCCAGTGTCCAGACCTTATAGAGGGACCCAGCCAGTATCCAAACCTTATGGAGGGGCCCAGCCAGTATCCAGACCTTATAGAGGGGCCCAGCCAGTATCCAGACCTTATGGAGGGGCCCAGTCAGTATCCAGACCTTATGGAGGGGCCCAGCCAGTGTCCAGACCTTATAGAGGGACCCAGCCAGTATCCAAACCTTATGGAGGGGCCCAGCAAGTATCCAGACCTTATAGAGGGGCCCAGCCAGTGTCCAGACCTTATGGAGGGGCCCAGCCAGTGTCCAGACCTTATGGAGGGGCCCAGCCAGTATCCAGACCTTATAGAGGGGTTCAACCAGTGTCCAGCCCTTATGGAGGGGCCCAGCCAGTATCCAGACCTTATGGAGGGGCCCAGCCAGTATCCAGACCTCATGGAGGGGCCCAGAAAGTATCCAGACCTTATAGAGGGACCCAGCCAGTGTCCAGACCTTATGGAGGGGCCCAGCCAGTGTCCAGACCTTATGGAGGGGCCCAGCCAGTATCCAGACCTTATGGAGGGGCCCAGCCAGTGTCCAGCCCTTATGGAGGGGCCCAGCCAGTATCCAGACCTTATGGAGGGGCCCAGAAAGTATCCAGACCTTATAGAGGGGCCCAGCCAGTGTCCAGACCTTATGGAGGGGCCCAGCCAGTGTCCAGACCTTATGGAGGGGCCCAGCCAGTATCCAGACCTTATGGAGGGGCCCAGCAAGTGTCCAGCCCTTATGGAGGGGCCCAGCCAGTATCCAGACCTTATGGAGGGGCCCAGCCAGTGTCCAGACCTTATGGAGGGGCCCAGCCAGTATCCAGACCTTATGGAGGGGCCCAGAAAGTATCCAGACCTTATAGAGGGACCCAGCCAGTGTCCAGACCTTATGGAGGGGCCCAGCCAGTATCCAGACCTTATAGAGGGGCCCAGCCAGTGTCCAGACCTTATGGAGGGGCCCAGCCAGTGTCCAGACCTTATGGAGGGGCCCAGCCAGTGTCCAGACCTTATGGAGGGGCCCAGCCAGTATCCAGACCTTATGGAGGGGCCCAGCCAGTATCCAGACCTTATGGAGGGGCCCAGCCAGTGTCCAGCCCTTATGGAGGGGCCCAGCCAGTATCCAGACCTTATGGAGGGGCCCAGCCAGTGTCCAGACCTTATGGAAGGGCCCAGCCAGTGTCCAGACCTTATGGAAGGGCCCAGCCAGTATCCAGACCTTATGGATGGGGCCCAGCCAGTATCCAGACCTTATAGAGGGGCTCAGCCAGTGTCCAGAACTTATGGAGGGGCCCAGCCAGTGTCCAGACCTTATAGAGGGGCCCAGCCAGTATCCAGACCTTATAGAGGGGCCCAGCCAGTGTCCAGACCTTATAGAGGGGCCCAGCCAGTATCCAGACCTTATAGAGGGGCCCAGCCAGTGTCCAGACCTTATAGAGGGGCCCAGCCAGTGTCCAGACCTTACAGAGGGGCCCAGCCAGTGTCCAGTCCTTATAGAGGGGCCCAGCCAGTGTCCAGACCTTACAGAGGGGCCCAGCCAGTGTCCAGACCTTATAGAGGGGCCCAGCCAGTGTCCAGACCTTATAGAGGGGCCCAGCCAGTGTCCAGACCTTATAGAGGGGCCCAGCCAGTGTCCAGACCTTACAGAGGGGCCCAGCCAGTGTCCAGTCCTTATAGAGGGGCCCAGCCAGTGTCCAGACCTTACAGAGGGGCCCAGCCAGTGTCCAGACCTTATGGAGGGGCCCAGCCAGTGTCCAGACCTTATAGAGGGGCCCAGCCAGTGTCCAGACCTTATAGAGGGGCCCAGCCAGTGTCCAGACCTTATGGAGGGGCCCAGCCAGTGTCCAGACCTTATGGAAGGGCCCAGCCAGTGTCCAGACCTTATGGAGGGGCCCAGCCAGTGTCCAGACCTTATAGAGGGGCCCAGCCAGTGTCCAGACCTTATAGAGGGGCCCAGCCAGTGTCCAGACCTTATAGAGGGGCCCAGCCAGTGTCCAGACCTTATAGAGGGGCCCAGCCAGTGTCCAGACCTTATAGAGGGGCCCAGCCAGTGTCCAGACCTTATAGAGGGGCCCAGCCAGTGTCCAGACCTTATGGAGGGGCCCAGCCAGTGTCCAGACCTTATAGAGGGGCCCAGCCAGTGTCCAGACCTTATAGAGGGGCCCAGCCAGTATCCAGACCTTATAGAGGGGCCCAGCCAGTGTCCAGACCTTATGGAGGGGCCCAGCCAGTGTCCAGACCTTATAGAGGGGCCCAGCCAGTGTCCAGACCTTACAGAGGGGCCCAGCCAGTGTCCAGACCTTATAGAGGGGCCCAGCCAGTAGCCAGACCTTATGGAAGGGCCCAGCCAGTGTCCAGACCTTATGGAAGGGCCCAGCCAGTGTCCAGACCTTATAGAGGGGCCCAGCCAGTGTCCAGACCTTATGGAGGGGCCCAGCCAGTGTCCAGACCTTATAGAGGGGCCCAGCCAGTGTCCAGACCTTATAGAGGGGCCCAGCCAGTGTCCAGACCTTATGGAAGGGCCCAGCCAGTGTCCAGACCTTATGGAGGGGCCCAGCCAGTGTCCAGACCTTATAGAGGGGCCCAGCCAGTGTCCAGACCTTATAGAGGGGCCCAGCCAGTGTCCAGACCTTATGGAGGGGCCGAGCCAGTGTCCAGACCTTATAGAGGGGCCCAGCCAGTGTCCAGACCTTATAGAGGGGCCCAGCCAGTGTCCAGACCTTATGGAAGGGCCCAGCCAGTGTCCAGACCTTATGGAGGGGCCCAGCTAGTGTCCAGACCTTATAGAGGGGCCCAGCCAGTGTCCAGACCTTATAGAGGGGCCCAGCCAGTGTCCAGACCTTATAGAGGTGCCCAGCCAGTATCCAGACCTTATAGAGGGGCCCAGCCAGTGTCCAGACCTTATAGAGGGGCCCAGCCAATGTCCAGACCTTATAGAGGGGCCCAGCCAGTATCCAGACCTTATAGAGGGGCCCAGCCAGTGTCCAGACCTTATAGAGGGGTTCAACCAGTGTCCAAACCTTATAGAGGGGCCCAGCCAGTGTCCAGACCTTATAGAGGGGCTCAGCCAGTATCCAGACCTTATGGAAGGGCCCAGCCAGTATCCAGACCTTATAGAGGGGCCCAGCCAGTGTCCAGACCTTATAGAGGGGCTCAGCCAGTGTCCAGACCTTATGGAGGGGCCCAGCCAGTGTCCAGACCTTATAGAGGGGCCCAGCCAGTGTCCAGACCTTATGGAAGGGTCCAGCCAGTATCCAGACCTTATAGAGGGGCCCAGCCAGTGTCCAGACCTTATAGAGGGGCCCAGCCAGTATCCAGACCTTATAGAGGGGCCCAGCCAGTGTCCAGACCTTATAGAGGGGCCCAGCCAGTGTCCAGACCTTATGGAGGGGCCCAGCCAGTGTCCAGACCTTATGGAGGGGCCCAGCCAGTATCCAGACCTAACAGAGAGGCCCAGCCAGTGTCCAGACCTTATGGAAGGGCCCAGCCAGTGTCCAGACCTTATAGAGGGGCCCAGCCAGTGTCCAGACCTTATGGAGGGGCCCAGCCAGTGTCCAGACCTTATGGAGGGGCCCAGTCAGTGTCCAGACCTTATAGAGGGGCCCAGCCAGTGTCCAGACCTTATAGAGGGGCCCAGCCAGTGTCCAGACCTTATGGAGGGGCCCAGCCAGTATCCAGACCTTATAGAGGGGCCCAGCCAGTGTCCAGACCTTATGGAGGGGCCCAGCCAGTGTCCAGACCTTATGGAGGGGCCCAGTCAGTGTCCAGACCTTATAGAGGGGCCCAGCCAGTGTCCAGACCTTATGGAGGGGCCCAGCCAGTGTCCAGACCTTATGGAGGGGCCCAGCCAGTATCCAGACCTTATAGAGGGGTTCAACCAGTGTCCAGACCTTATAGAGGGGCCCAGCCAGTGTCCAGACCTTATAGAGGGCCCAGCCAGTAGCCAGACCTTATGGAAGGGCCCAGCCAGTGTCCAGACCTTATGGAAGGGCCCAGCCAGTGTCCAGACCTTATAGAGGGGCCCAGCCAGTGTCCAGACCTTATGGAGGGGCCCAGCCAGTGTCCAGACCTTATAGAGGGGCCCAGCCAGTGTCCAGACCTTATAGAGGGGCCCAGCCAGTGTCCAGACCTTATGGAAGGGCCCAGCCAGTGTCCAGACCTTTTGGAGGGGCCCAGCCAGTGTCCAGACCTTATAGAGGGGCCCAGCCAGTGTCCAGACCTTATAGAGGGGTTCAACCAGTGTCCAGACCTTATAGAGGGGCCCAGCCAGTGTCCAGACCTTATAGAGGGGCCCAGCCAGTGTCCAGACCTTATAGAGGGGCCCAGCCAGTGTCCAGACCTTATAGAGGGGCCCAGCCAGTGTCCAGACCTTATGGAAGGGCCCAGCCAGTATCCAGACCTTATGGAGGGGCCCAGTCAGTGTTCAGACCTTATAGAGGGGCCCAGCCAGTGTCCAGACCTTATGGAGGGGCCCAGCCAGTGTCCAGACCTTATAGAGGGGCCCAGCCAGTGTCCAGACCTTATGGAGGGGCCCAGCCAGTGTCCAGACCTTATGGAGGGGCCCAGCCAGTATCCAGACCTAACAGAGAGGCCCAGCCAGTGTCCAGACCTTATGGAAGGGCCCAGCCAGTGTCCAGACCTTATAGAGGGGCCCAGCCAGTGTCCAGACCTTATGGAGGGGCCCAGCCAGTGTCCAGACCTTATGGAGGGGCCCAGCCAGTGTCCAGACCTTATAGAGGGGCCCAGCCAGTGTCCAGACCTTATAGAGGGGCCCAGCCAGTGTCCAGACCTTATGGAGGGGCCCAGCCAGTATCCAGACCTTATAGAGGGGCCCAGCCAGTGTCCAGACCTTATGGAGGGGCCCAGCCAGTGTCAAGACCTTATGGAGGGGCCCAGTCAGTGTCCAGACCTTATAGAGGGGCCCAGCCAGTGTCCAGACCTTATGGAGGGGCCCAGCCAGTGTCCAGACCTTATGGAGGGGCCCAGCCAGTATCCAGACCTTATAGAGGGGTTCAACCAGTGTCCAGCCCTTATGGAGGGGCCCAGCCAGTATCCAGACCTTATAGAGGGGCCCAGCCAGTGTCCAGACCTTATGGAGGGGCCCAGCCAGTATCCAGACCTTATACAGGGGCCCAGCCAGTATCCAGACCTTATAGAGGGGCCCAGCCAGTGTCCAGACCTTATGGAGGGGCCCAGCCAGTATCCAGACCTTACAGAGGGGCCCAGCCAGTGTCCAGACCTTATGGAAGGGCCCAGCCAGTGTCCAGACCTTATAGAGGGGCCCAGCCAGTGTCCAGACCTTATGGAGGGGCCCAGCCAGTGTCCAGACCTTATGGAGGGGCCCAGTCAGTGTCCAGACCTTATAGAGGGGCCCAGCCAGTGTCCAGACCTTATAGAGGGGCCCAGCCAGTGTCCAGACCTTATGGAGGGGCCCAGCCAGTATCCAGACCTTATAGAGGGGCCCAGCCAGTGTCCAGACCTTATGGAGGGGCCCAGCCAGTGTCCAGACCTTATGGAGGGGCCCAGTCAGTGTCCAGACCTTATAGAGGGGCCCAGCCAGTGTCCAGACCTTATGGAGGGGCCCAGCCAGTGTCCAGACCTTTTGGAGGGGCCCAGCCAGTATCCAGACCTTATAGAGGGGTTCAACCAGTGTCCAGCCCTTATGGAGGGGCCCAGCCAGTATCCAGACCTTATAGAGGGGCCCAGCCAGTGTCCAGACCTTATGGAAGGGCCCAGCCAGTATCCAGACCTTATAGAGGGGCCCAGCCAGTATCCAGACCTTATAGAGGGGCCCAGCCAGTGTCCAGACCTTATGGAGGGGCCCAGCCAGTGTCCAGACCTTATGGAGGGGCCCAGCCAGTATCCAGACCTTATAGAGGGGCCCAGCCAGTGTCCAGACCTTATGGAGGGGCCCAGCCAGTGTCCAGACCTTATGGAGGGGCCCAACCAGTATCCAGACCTTATGGAGGGGCCCAGCCAGTGTCCAGACCTTATGGAGGGGCCCAGCCAGTGTCCAGACCTTATGGAGGGGCCCAACCAATGTCCAGACCTTATGGAGGGGCCCAGCCAGTAGCCAGACCTTATAGAGGGGCCCAGCCAGTGTCCAGACCTTATGGAGGGGCCCAACCAAGGTCCAGACCTTATAGAGGGGCCCAGCCAGTGTCCGGTCCTTATAGAGGGACCCAGTCAGTGTCCAGACCTTATAGAGGGGCCCAGCCAGTATCCAGACCTTATAGAGGGGCTCAGCCAGTATCCAGACCTTATAGAGGGGCCCAGCCAGTATCCAGACCTTATGGAGGGGCCCAGCCAGTATCCAGACCTTATGGAGGGGCCCAGCCAGTGTCCAGACCTTATAGAGGGACCCAGCCAGTATCCAAACCTTATGGAGGGGCCCAGCCAGTATCCAGACCTTATAGAGGGGCCCAGCCAGTATCCAGACCTTATGGAGGGGCCCAGTCAGTATCCAGACCTTATGGAGGGGCCCAGCCAGTATCCAGACCTTATAGAGGGGTTCAACCAGTGTCCAGCCCTTATGGAGGGGCCCAGCCAGTATCCAGACCTTATAGAGGGGCCCAGCCAGTGTCCAGACCTTATGGAAGGGCCCAGCCAGTATCCAGACCTTATAGAGGGGCCCAGCCAGTATCCAGACCTTATAGAGGGGCCCAGCCAGTGTCCAGACCTTATGGAGGGGCCCAGCCAGTATCCAGACCTTACAGAGGGGCCCAGCCAGTGTCCAGACCTTATGGAAGGGCCCAGCCAGTGTCCAGACCTTATAGAGGGGCCCAGCCAGTGTCCAGACCTTATGGAGGGGCCCAGCCAGTGTCCAGACCTTATGGAGGGGCCCAGCCAGTATCCAGACCTTATAGAGGGGCCCAGCCAGTGTCCAGACCTTATGGAGGGGCCCAGCCAGTGTCCAGACCTTATGGAGGGGCCCAACCAATGTCCAGACCTTATGGAGGGGCCCAGCCAGTGTCCAGACCTTATGGAGGGGCCCAACCAAGGTCCAGACCTTATAGAGGGGCCCAGCCAGTGTCCGGTCCTTATAGAGGGGCCCAGTCAGTGTCCAGACCTTATAGAGGGGCCCAGCCAGTATCCAGACCTTATAGAGGGGCTCAGCCAGTATCCAGACCTTATAGAGGGGCCCAGCCAGTATCCAGACCTTATGGAGGGGCCCAGCCAGTATCCAGACCTTATGGAGGGGCCCAGCCAGTGTCCAGACCTTATAGAGGGACCCAGCCAGTATCCAAACCTTATGGAGGGGCCCAGTCAGTATCCAGACCTTATGGAGGGGCCCAGCCAGTGTCCAGACCTTATAGAGGGGCCCAGCCAGTATCCAGACCTTATGGAGGGGCCCAGTCAGTATCCAGACCTTATGGAGGGGCCCAGCCAGTGTCCAGACCTTATAGAGGGACCCAGCCAGTATCCAAACCTTATGGAGGGGCCCAGCAAGTATCCAGACCTTATAGAGGGGCCCAGCCAGTGTCCAGACCTTATGGAGGGGCCCAGCCAGTGTCCAGACCTTATGGAGGGACCCAGCCAGTATCCAGACCTTATAGAGGGGTTCAACCAGTGTCCAGCCCTTATGGAGGGGCCCAGCCAGTATCCAGACCTTATGGAGGGGCCCAGCCAGTATCCAGACCTCATGGAGGGGCCCAGAAAGTATCCAGACCTTATAGACGGACCCAGCCAGTGTCCAGACCTTATGGAGGGGCCCAGCCAGTGTCCAGACCTTATGGAGGGGCCCAGCCAGTATCCAGACCTTATGGAGGGGCCCAGCCAGTGTCCAGCCCTTATGGAGGGGCCCAGCCAGTATCCAGACCTTATGGAGGGGCCCAAAAAGTATCCAGACCTTATGGAGGGGCCCAGCCAGTATCCAGACCTTATGGAGGGGCCCAGAAAGTATCCAGACCTTATAGAGGGACCCAGCCAGTGTCCAGACCTTATGGAGGGGCCCAGCCAGTATCCAGACCTTATAGAGGGGCCCAGCCAGTGTCCAGACCTTATGGAGGGGCCCAGCCAGTGTCCAGACCTTATGGAGGGGCCCAGCCAGTGTCCAGACCTTATGGAGGGGCCCAGCCAGTATCCAGACCTTATGGAGGGGCCCAGCCAGTATCCAGACCTTATGGAGGGGCCCAGCCAGTGTCCAGCCCTTATGGAGGGGCCCAGCCAGTATCCAGACCTTATGGAGGGGCCCAGCCAGTGTCCAGACCTTATGGAAGGGCCCAGCCAGTGTCCAGACCTTATGGAAGGGCCCAGCCAGTATCCAGACCTTATGGATGGGGCCCAGCCAGTATCCAGACCTTATAGAGGGGCTCAGCCAGTGTCCAGAACTTATGGAGGGGCCCAGCCAGTGTCCAGACCTTATAGAGGGGCCCAGCCAGTATCCAGACCTTATAGAGGGGCCCAGCCAGTGTCCAGACCTTATAGAGGGGCCCAGCCAGTATCCAGACCTTATAGAGGGGCCCAGCCAGTGTCCAGACCTTATAGAGGGGCCCAGCCAGTGTCCAGACCTTACAGAGGGGCCCAGCCAGTGTCCAGTCCTTATAGAGGGGCCCAGCCAGTGTCCAGACCTTACAGAGGGGCCCAGCCAGTGTCCAGACCTTATAGAGGGGCCCAGCCAGTGTCCAGACCTTATGGAGGGGCCCAGCCAGTGTCCAGACCTTATAGAGGGGCCCAGCCAGTGTCCAGACCTTATAGAGGGGCCCAGCCAGTGTCCAGACCTTATGGAGGGGCCCAGCCAGTGTCCAGACCTTATGGAAGGGCCCAGCCAGTGTCCAGACCTTATGGAGGGGCCCAGCCAGTGTCCAGACCTTATAGAGGGGCCCAGCCAGTGTCCAGACCTTATAGAGGGGCCCAGCCAGTGTCCAGACCTTATAGAGGGGCCCAGCCAGTGTCCAGACCTTATAGAGGGGCCCAGCCAGTGTCCAGACCTTATAGAGGGGCCCAGCCAGTGTCCAGACCTTATAGAGGGGCCCAGCCAGTGTCCAGACCTTATGGAGGGGCCCAGCCAGTGTCCAGACCTTATAGAGGGGCCCAGCCAGTGTCCAGACCTTATAGAGGGGCCCAGCCAGTATCCAGACCTTATAGAGGGGCCCAGCCAGTGTCCAGACCTTATGGAGGGGCCCAGCCAGTGTCCAGACCTTATAGAGGGGCCCAGCCAGTGTCCAGACCTTACAGAGGGGCCCAGCCAGTGTCCAGACCTTATAGAGGGGCCCAGCCAGTAGCCAGACCTTATGGAAGGGCCCAGCCAGTGTCCAGACCTTATGGAAGGGCCCAGCCAGTGTCCAGACCTTATAGAGGGGCCCAGCCAGTGTCCAGACCTTATGGAGGGGCCCAGCCAGTGTCCAGACCTTATAGAGGGGCCCAGCCAGTGTCCAGACCTTATAGAGGGGCCCAGCCAGTGTCCAGACCTTATGGAAGGGCCCAGCCAGTGTCCAGACCTTATGGAGGGGCCCAGCCAGTGTCCAGACCTTATAGAGGGGCCCAGCCAGTGTCCAGACCTTATAGAGGGGCCCAGCCAGTGTCCAGACCTTATGGAGGGGCCCAGCCAGTGTCCAGACCTTATAGAGGGGCCCAGCCAGTGTCCAGACCTTATAGAGGGGCCCAGCCAGTGTCCAGACCTTACGGAAGGGCCCAGCCAGTGTCCAGACCTTATGGAGGGGCCCAGCCAGTGTCCAGACCTTATAGAGGGGCCCAGCCAGTGTCCAGACCTTATAGAGGGGCCCAGCCAGTGTCCAGACCTTATAGAGGTGCCCAGCCAGTATCCAGACCTTATAGAGGGGCCCAGCCAGTGTCCAGACCTTATAGAGGGGCCCAGCCAATGTCCAGACCTTATAGAGGGGCCCAGCCAGTATCCAGACCTTATAGAGGGGCCCAGCCAGTGTCCAGACCTTATAGAGGGGTTCAACCAGTGTCCAAACCTTATAGAGGGGCCCAGCCAGTGTCCAGACCTTATAGAGGGGCTCAGCCAGTATCCAGACCTTATGGAAGGGCCCAGCCAGTATCCAGACCTTATAGAGGGGCCCAGCCAGTGTCCAGACCTTATAGAGGGGCCCAGCCAGTGTCCAGACCTTATAGAGGGGCTCAGCCAGTGTCCAGACCTTATGGAGGGGCCCAGCCAGTGTCCAGACCTTATAGAGGGGCCCAGCCAGTGTCCAGACCTTATGGAAGGGTCCAGCCAGTATCCAGACCTTATAGAGGGGCCCAGCCAGTGTCCAGACCTTATAGAGGGGCCCAGCCAGTATCCAGACCTTATAGAGGGGCCCAGCCAGTGTCCAGACCTTATAGAGGGGCCCAGCCAGTGTCCAGACCTTATAGAGGGGCCCAGCCAGTGTCCAGACCTTATAGAGGGGCCCAGCCAGTGTCCAGACCTTATGGAAGGGCCCAGCCAGTATCCAGACCTTATGGAGGGGCCCAGTCAGTGTTCAGACCTTATAGAGGGGCCCAGCCAGTGTCCAGACCTTATGGAGGGGCCCAGCCAGTGTCCAGACCTTATAGAGGGGCCCAGCCAGTGTCCAGACCTTATGGAGGGGCCCAGCCAGTGTCCAGACCTTATGGAGGGGCCCAGCCAGTATCCAGACCTAACAGAGAGGCCCAGCCAGTGTCCAGACCTTATGGAAGGGCCCAGCCAGTGTCCAGACCTTATAGAGGGGCCCAGCCAGTGTCCAGACCTTATGGAGGGGCCCAGCCAGTGTCCAGACCTTATGGAGGGGCCCAGTCAGTGTCCAGACCTTATAGAGGGGCCCAGCCAGTGTCCAGACCTTATAGAGGGGCCCAGCCAGTGTCCAGACCTTATGGAGGGGCCCAGCCAGTATCCAGACCTTATAGAGGGGCCCAGCCAGTGTCCAGACCTTATGGAGGGGCCCAGCCAGTGTCCAGACCTTATGGAGGGGCCCAGTCAGTGTCCAGACCTTATAGAGGGGCCCAGCCAGTGTCCAGACCTTATGGAGGGGCCCAGCCAGTGTCCAGACCTTATGGAGGGGCCCAGCCAGTATCCAGACCTTATAGAGGGGTTCAACCAGTGTCCAGACCTTATAGAGGGGCCCAGCCAGTGTCCAGACCTTATAGAGGGCCCAGCCAGTAGCCAGACCTTATGGAAGGGCCCAGCCAGTGTCCAGACCTTATGGAAGGGCCCAGCCAGTGTCCAGACCTTATAGAGGGGCCCAGCCAGTGTCCAGACCTTATGGAGGGGCCCAGCCAGTGTCCAGACCTTATAGAGGGCCCAGCCAGTGTCCAGACCTTATAGAGGGGCCCAGCCAGTGTCCAGACCTTATGGAATGGCCCAGCCAGTGTCCAGACCTTTTGGAGGGGCCCAGCTAGTGTCCAGACCTTATAGAGGGGCCCAGCCAGTGTCCAGACCTTATAGAGGGGTTCAACCAGTGTCCAGACCTTATAGAGGGGCCCAGCCAGTGTCCAGACCTTATAGAGGGGCCCAGCCAGTGTCCAGACCTTATAGAGGGGCCCAGCAGTGTCTAGACCTTATAGAGGGGCCCAGCCAGTGTCCAGACCTTATGGAAGGGCCCAGCCAGTATCCAGACCTTATGGAGGGGCCCAGTCAGTGTTCAGACCTTATAGAGGGGCCCAGCTAGTGTCCAGACCTTATGGAGGGGCCCAGCCAGTGTCCAGACCTTATAGAGGGGCCCAGCCAGTGTCCAGACCTTATGGAGGGGCCCAGCCAGTGTCCAGACCTTATGGAGGGGCCCAGCCAGTATCCAGACCTAACAGAGAGGCCCAGCCAGTGTCCAGACCTTATGGAAGGGCCCAGCAGTGTCCAGACCTTATAGAGGGGCCCAGCCAGTGTCCAGACCTTATGGAGGGGCCCAGCCAGTGTCCAGACCTTATGGAGGGGCCCAGCCAGTGTCCAGACCTTATAGAGGGGCCCAGCCAGTGTCCAGACCTTATAGAGGGGCCCAGCCAGTGTCCAGACCTTATGGAGGGGCCCAGCCAGTATCCAGACCTTATAGAGGGGCCCAGCCAGTGTCCAGACCTTATGGAGGGGCCCAGCCAGTGTCCAGACCTTATGGAGGGGGCCCAGTCAGTGTCCAGACCTTATAGAGGGGCCCAGCCAGTGTCCAGACCTTATGGAGGGGCCCAGCCAGTGTCCAGACCTTATGGAGGGGCCCAGCCAGTATCCAGACCTTATAGAGGGGTTCAACCAGTGTCCAGCCCTTATGGAGGGGCCCAGCCAGTATCCAGACCTTATAGAGGGGCCCAGCCAGTGTCCAGACCTTATGGAAGGGCCCAGCCAGTATCCAGACCTTATACAGGGGCCCAGCCAGTATCCAGACCTTATAGAGGGGCCCAGCCAGTGTCCAGACCTTATGGAAGGGCCCAGCCAGTATCCAGACCTTATACAGGGGCCCAGCCAGTGTCCAGACCTTATGGAGGGGCCCAGCCAGTATCCAGACCTTACAGAGGGGCCCAGCCAGTGTCCAGACCTTATGGAAGGGCCCAGCCAGTGTCCAGACCTTATAGAGGGGCCCAGCCAGTGTCCAGACCTTATGGAGGGGCCCAGCCAGTGTCCAGACCTTATGGAGGGGCCCAGTCAGTGTCCAGACCTTATAGAGGGGCCCAGCCAGTGTCCAGACCTTATAGAGGGGCCCAGCCAGTGTCCAGACCTTATGGAGGGGCCCAGCCAGTATCCAGACCTTATAGAGGGGCCCAGCCAGTGTCCAGACCTTATGGAAGGGCCCAGCCAGTGTCCAGACCTTATGGAGGGGCCCAGTCAGTGTCCAGACCTTATAGAGGGGCCCAGCCAGTGTCCAGACCTTATGGAGGGGCCCAGCCAGTGTCCAGACCTTATGGAGGGGCCCAGCCAGTATCCAGACCTTATAGAGGGGTTCAACCAGTGTCCAGCCCTTATGGAGGGGCCCAGCCAGTATCCAGACCTTATAGAGGGGCCCAGCCAGTGTCCAGACCTTATGGAAGGGCCCAGCCAGTATCCAGACCTTATAGAGGGGCCCAGCCAGTATCCAGACCTTATAGAGGGGGCCCAGCCAGTGTCCAGACCTTATGGAGGGGCCCCAGCCAGTATCCAGACCTTACAGAGGGGCCCAGCCAGTGTCCAGACCTTATGGAAGGGCCCAGCCAGTGTCCAGACCTTATAGAGGGGCCCAGCCAGTGTCCAGACCTTATGGAGGGGCCCAGCCAGTGTCCAGACCTTATGGAGGGGCCCAGCCAGTATCCAGACCTTATAGAGGGGCCCAGCCAGTGTCCAGACCTTATGGAGGGGCCCAGCCAGTGTCCAGACCTTATGGAGGGGCCCAACCAGTATCCAGACCTTATGGAGGGGCCCAGCCAGTGTCCAGACCTTATGGAGGGGCCCAGCCAGTGTCCAGACCTTATGGAGGGGCCCAACCAATGTCCAGACCTTATGGAGGGGCCCAGCCAGTAGCCAGACCTTATAGAGGGGCCCAGCCAGTGTCCAGACCTTATGGAGGGGCCCAACCAAGGTCCAGACCTTATAGAGGGGCCCAGCCAGTGTCCGGTCCTTATAGAGGGGCCCAGTCAGTGTCCAGACCTTATAGAGGGGCCCAGCCAGTATCCAGACCTTATAGAGGGGCTCAGCCAGTATCCAGACCTTATAGAGGGGCCCAGCCAGTATCCAGACCTTATGGAGGGGCCCAGCCAGTATCCAGACCTTATGGAGGGGCCCAGCCAGTGTCCAGACCTTATAGAGGGACCCAGCCAGTATCCAAACCTTATGGAGGGGCCCAGCCAGTATCCAGACCTTATAGAGGGGCCCAGCCAGTATCCAGACCTTATGGAGGGGCCCAGTCAGTATCCAGACCTTATGGAGGGGCCCAGCCAGTATCCAGACCTTATAGAGGGGTTCAACCAGTGTCCAGCCCTTATGGAGGGGCCCAGCCAGTATCCAGACCTTATAGAGGGGCCCAGCCAGTGTCCAGACCTTATGGAAGGGCCCAGCCAGTATCCAGACCTTATAGAGGGGCCCAGCCAGTATCCAGACCTTATAGAGGGGCCCAGCCAGTGTCCAGACCTTATGGAGGGGCCCAGCCAGTATCCAGACCTTACAGAGGGGCCCAGCCAGTGTCCAGACCTTATGGAAGGGCCCAGCCAGTGTCCAGACCTTATAGAGGGGCCCAGCCAGTGTCCAGACCTTATGGAGGGGCCCAGCCAGTGTCCAGACCTTATGGAGGGGCCCAGCCAGTATCCAGACCTTATAGAGGGGCCCAGCCAGTGTCCAGACCTTATGGAGGGGCCCAGCCAGTGTCCAGACCTTATGGAGGGGCCCAACCAGTATCCAGACCTTATGGAGGGGCCCAGCCAGTGTCCAGACCTTATGGAGGGGCCCAGCCAGTGTCCAGACCTTATGGAGGGGCCCAACCAATGTCCAGACCTTATGGAGGGGCCCAGCCAGTAGCCAGACCTTATAGAGGGGCCCAGCCAGTGTCCAGACCTTATGGAGGGGCCCAACCAAGGTCCAGACCTTATAGAGGGGCCCAGCCAGTGTCCGGTCCTTATAGAGGGGCCCAGTCAGTGTCCAGACCTTATAGAGGGGCCCAGCCAGTATCCAGACCTTATAGAGGGGCTCAGCCAGTATCCAGACCTTATAGAGGGGCCCAGCCAGTATCCAGACCTTATGGAGGGGCCCAGCCAGTATCCAGACCTTATGGAGGGGCCCAGCCAGTGTCCAGACCTTATAGAGGGACCCAGCCAGTATCCAAACCTTATGGAGGGGCCCAGCCAGTATCCAGACCTTATAGAGGGGCCCAGCCAGTATCCAGACCTTATGGAGGGGCCCAGTCAGTATCCAGACCTTATGGAGGGGCCCAGCCAGTGTCCAGACCTTATAGAGGGACCCAGCCAGTATCCAAACCTTATGGAGGGGCCCAGCAAGTATCCAGACCTTATAGAGGGGCCCAGCCAGTGTCCAGACCTTATGGAGGGGCCCAGCCAGTGTCCAGACCTTATGGAGGGGGCCCAGCCAGTATCCAGACCTTATAGAGGGGTTCAACCAGTGTCCAGCCCTTATGGAGGGGCCCAGCCAGTATCCAGACCTTATGGAGGGGCCCAGCCAGTATCCAGACCTCATGGAGGGGCCCAGAAAGTATCCAGACCTTATAGAGGGACCCCAGCCAGTGTCCAGACCTTATGGAGGGGCCTAGCCAGTGTCCAGACCTTATGGAAGGGCCCAGCCAGTATCCAGACCTTATACAGGGGCCCAGCCAGTATCCAGACCTTATAGAGGGGCCCAGCCAGTGTCCAGACCTTATGGAGGGGCCCAGCCAGTGTCCAGACCTTATGGAGGGGCCCAGCCAGTATCCAGACCTTATAGAGGGGTTCAACCAGTGTCCAGCCCTTATGGAGGGGCCCAGCCAGTATCCAGACCTTATAGAGGGGCCCAGCCAGTGTCCAGACCTTATGGAAGGGCCCAGCCAGTATCCAGACCTTATACAGGGGCCCAGCCAGTATCCAGACCTTATAGAGTGGCCCAGCCAGTGTCCAGACCTTATGGAGGGGCCCAGCCAGTATCCAGACCTTACAGAGGGGCCCAGCCAGTGTCCAGACCTTATGGAAGGGCCCAGCCAGTGTCCAGACCTTATAGAGGGGCCCAGCCAGTGTCCAGACCTTATGGAGGGGCCCAGCCAGTGTCCAGACCTTATGGAGGGGCCCAGTCAGTGTCCAGACCTTATAGAGGGGCCCAGCCAGTGTCCAGACCTTATAGAGGGGCCCAGCCAGTGTCCAGACCTTATGGAGGGGCCCAGCCAGTATCCAGACCTTATAGAGGGGCCCAGCCAGTGTCCAGACCTTATGGAAGGGCCCAGCCAGTGTCCAGACCTTATGGAGGGGCCCAGTCAGTGTCCAGACCTTATAGAGGGGCCAGCCAGTGTCCAGACCTTATGGAGGGGCCCAGCCAGTGTCCAGACCTTATGGAGGGGCCCAGCCAGTATCCAGACCTTATAGAGGGGTTCAACCAGTGTCCAGCCCTTATGGAGGGGCCCAGCAGTATCCAGACCTTATATAGAGGGGCCCAGCCAGTGTCCAGACCTTATGGAAGGGCCCAGCCAGTATCCAGACCTTATAGAGGGGCCCAGCCAGTATCCAGACCTTATAGAGGGGCCCAGCCAGTGTCCAGACCTTATGGAGGGGCCCAGCCAGTATCCAGACCTTACAGAGGGGCCCAGCCAGTGTCCAGACCTTATGGAAGGGCCCAGCCAGTGTCCAGACCTTATAGAGGGGCCCAGCCAGTGTCCAGACCTTATGGAGGGGCCCAGCCAGTGTCCAGACCTTATGGAGGGGCCCAGCCAGTATCCAGACCTTATAGAGGGGCCCAGCCAGTGTCCAGACCTTATGGAGGGGCCCAGCCAGTGTCCAGACCTTATGGAGGGGCCCAACCAGTATCCAGACCTTATGGAGGGGCCCAGCCAGTGTCCAGACCTTATGGAGGGGCCCAGCCAGTGTCCAGACCTTATGGAGGGGCCCAACCAATGTCCAGACCTTATGGAGGGGCCCAGCCAGTAGCCAGACCTTATAGAGGGGCCCAGCAAGTGTCCAGACCTTATGGAGGGGCCCAACCAAGGTCCAGACCTTATAGAGGGGCCCAGCCAGTGTCCGGTCCTTATAGAGGGGCCCAGTCAGTGTCCAGACCTTATAGAGGGGCCCAGCCAGTATCCAGACCTTATAGAGGGGCTCAGCCAGTATCCAGACCTTATAGAGGGGCCCAGCCAGTATCCAGACCTTATGGAGGGGCCCAGCCAGTATCCAGACCTTATGGAGGGGCCTAGCCAGTGTCCAGACCTTATAGAGGGACCCAGCCAGTATCCAAACCTTATGGAGGGGCCCAGCCAGTATCCAGACCTTATAGAGGGGCCCAGCCAGTATCCAGACCTTATGGAGGGGCCCAGTCAGTATCCAGACCTTATGGAGGGGCCCAGCCAGTATCCAGACCTTATAGAGGGGTTCAACCAGTGTCCAGCCCTTATGGAGGGGCCCAGCCAGTATCCAGACCTTATAGAGGGGCCCAGCCAGTGTCCAGACCTTATGGAAGGGCCCAGCCAGTATCCAGACCTTATAGAGGGGCCCAGCCAGTATCCAGACCTTATAGAGGGGCCCAGCCAGTGTCCAGACCTTATGGAGGGGCCCAGCCAGTATCCAGACCTTACAGAGGGGCCCAGCCAGTGTCCAGACCTTATGGAAGGGCCCAGCCAGTGTCCAGACCTTATAGAGGGGCCCAGCCAGTGTCCAGACCTTATGGAGGGGCCCAGCCAGTGTCCAGACCTTATGGAGGGGCCCAGCCAGTATCCAGACCTTATAGAGGGGCCCAGCCAGTGTCCAGACCTTATGGAGGGGCCCAGCCAGTGTCCAGACCTTATGGAGGGGCCCAACCAGTATCCAGACCTTATGGAGGGGCCAGCCAGTGTCCAGACCTTATGGAGGGGCCCAGCCAGTGTCCAGACCTTATGGAGGGGCCCAACCAATGTCCAGACCTTATGGAGGGGCCCAGCCAGTAGCCAGACCTTATAGAGGGGCCCAGCCAGTGTCCAGACCTTATGGAGGGGCCCAACCAAGGTCCAGACCTTATAGAGGGGCCCCAGCCAGTGTCCGGTCCTTATAGAGGGGCCCAGTCAGTGTCCAGACCTTATAGAGGGGCCCAGCCAGTATCCAGACCTTATAGAGGGGCTCAGCCAGTATCCAGACCTTATAGAGGGGCCCAGCCAGTATCCAGACCTTATGGAGGGGCCCAGCCAGTATCCAGACCTTATGGAGGGGCCCAGCCAGTGTCCAGACCTTATAGAGGGACCCAGCCAGTATCCAAACCTTATGGAGGGGCCCAGCCAGTATCCAGACCTTATAGAGGGGCCCAGCCAGTATCCAGACCTTATGGAGGGGCCCAGTCAGTATCCAGACCTTATGGAGGGGCCCAGCCAGTGTCCAGACCTTATAGAGGGACCCAGCCAGTATCCAAACCTTATGGAGGGGCCAGCAAGTATCCAGACCTTATAGAGGGGCCCAGCCAGTGTCCAGACCTTATGGAGGGGCCCAGCCAGTGTCCAGACCTTATGGAGGGGCCCAGCCAGTATCCAGACCTTATAGAGGGGTTCAACCAGTGTCCAGCCCTTATGGAGGGGCCCAGCCAGTATCCAGACCTTATGGAGGGGCCCAGCCAGTATCCAGACCTCATGGAGGGGCCCAGAAAGTATCCAGACCTTATAGAGGGACCCAGCCAGTGTCCAGACCTTATGGAGGGGCCCAGCCAGTGTCCAGACCTTATGGAGGGGCCCAGCCAGTATCCAGACCTTATAGAGGGGCCAGCCAGTGTCCAGACCTTATGGAGGGGCCCAGCCAGTGTCCAGACCTTATGGAGGGGCCCAGCCAGTGTCCAGACCTTATGGAGGGGCCCAGCCAGTATCCAGACCTTATGGAGGGGCCCAGCCAGTATCCAGACCTTATGGAGGGGCCCAGCCAGTGTCCAGCCCTTATGGAGGGGACCAGCCAGTATCCAGACCTTATGGAGGGGCCCAGCCAGTGTCCAGACCTTATGGAAGGGCCCAGCCAGTGTCCAGACCTTATGGAAGGGCCCAGCCAGTATCCAGACCTTATGGATGGGGCCCAGCCAGTATCCAGACCTTATAGAGGGGCTCAGCCAGTGTCCAGAACTTATGGAGGGGCCCAGCCAGTGTCCAGACCTTATAGAGGGGCCCAGCCAGTATCCAGACCTTATAGAGGGGCCCAGCCAGTGTCCAGACCTTATAGAGGGGCCCAGCCAGTATCCAGACCTTATAGAGGGGCCCAGCCAGTGTCCAGACCTTATAGAGGGGCCCAGCCAGTGTCCAGACCTTACAGAGGGGCCCAGCCAGTGTCCAGTCCTTATAGAGGGGCCCAGCCAGTGTCCAGACCTTACAGAGGGGCCCAGCCAGTGTCCAGACCTTATAGAGGGGCCCAGCCAGTGTCCAGACCTTATGGAGGGGCCCAGCCAGTGTCCCAGACCTTATAGAGGGGCCCAGCCAGTGTCCAGACCTTATAGAGGGGCCCAGCCAGTGTCCAGACCTTATGGAGGGGCCCAGCCAGTGTCCAGACCTTATGGAAGGGCCCAGCCAGTGTCCAGACCTTATGGAGGGGCCCAGCCAGTGTCCAGACCTTATAGAGGGGCCCAGCCAGTGTCCAGACCTTATAGAGGGGCCAGCCAGTGTCCAGACCTTATAGAGGGGCCCAGCCAGTGTCCAGACCTTATAGAGGGGCCCAGCCAGTGTCCAGACCTTATAGAGGGGCCCAGCCAGTGTCCAGACCTTATAGAGGGACCCAGCCAGTGTCCAGACCTTATGGAGGGGCCCAGCCAGTGTCCAGACCTTATAGAGGGGCCCAGCCAGTGTCCAGACCTTATAGAGGGGCCCAGCCAGTATCCAGACCTTATAGAGGGGCCCAGCCAGTGTCCAGACCTTATGGAGGGGCCCAGCCAGTGTCCAGACCTTATAGAGGGGCCCAGCCAGTGTCCAGACCTTACAGAGGGGCCCAGCCAGTGTCCAGACCTTATAGAGGGGCCCAGCCAGTAGCCAGACCTTATGAGGGCCCAGCCAGTGTCCAGACCTTATGGAGGGCCCAGCCAGTGTCCAGACCTTATAGAGGGGCCCAGCCAGTGTCCAGACCTTATGGAGGGGCCCAGCCAGTGTCCAGACCTTATAGAGGGGCCCAGCCAGTGTCCAGACCTTATAGAGGGGCCAAGCCAGTGTCCAGACCTTATGGAAGGGCCCAGCCAGTGTCCAGACCTTATGGAGGGCCCAGCCAGTGTCCAGACCTTATAGAGGACAGCCAGTGTCCAGACCTTATAGAGGGGCCCAGCCAGTGTCCAGACCTTATAGGAGGGGCCCAGCCAGTGTCCAGACCTTATGGAGGGGCCCAGCCAGTGTCCAGACCTTATAGAGGGGCCCAGCCAGTGTCCAGACCTTATAGAGGGGCCCAGCCAGTGTCCAGACCTTATGGAAGGGCCCAGCCAGTGTCCAGACCTTATGGAGGGCCCAGCCAGTGTCCAGACCTTATAGAGGGGCCCAGCCAGTGTCCAGACCTTATAGAGGGGCCCAGCCAGTGTCCAGACCTTATAGAGGGGCCCAGCCAGTATCCAGACCTTATAGAGGGGCCCAGCCAGTGTCCAGACCTTATAGAGGGGCCCCAGACGGTCCAGACCTTATAGAGGGGCCCAGCCAGTATCCAGACCTTATAGAGGGGCCCAGCCAGTGTCCAGACCTTATAGAGGGGTTCAACCAGTGTCCAAACCTTATAGAGGGGCCCAGCCAGTGTCCAGACTCTTATAGAGGGGCTCAGCCAGTATCCAGACCTTATGGAAGGGCCCAGCCAGTATCCAGACCTTATAGAGGGGCCCAGCCAGTGTCCAGACCTTATAAGAGCAGGGGCCCCAGCCAGTGTCCAGACCTTATAGAGGGCTCAGCCAGTGTCCAGACCTTATGGAGGGGCCCAGCCAGTGTCCAGACCTTATAGAGGGGCCCAGCAGTGTCCAGACCTTATGGAGGGTCCAGCCAGTATCCAGACCTTATAGAGGGGCCCAGCCAGTGTCCAGACCTTATAGAGGGGCCCAGCCAGTATCCAGACCTTATAGAGGGGCCCCAGCCAGTGTCCAGACCTTATAGAGGGGCCCAGCCAGTGTCCAGACCTTATAGAGGGGCCCAGCCAGTGTCCAGACCTTATAGAGGGGCCCAGCCAGTATCCAGACCTTAGGAGGGGCTTAGTCAGTGTTCAGACCTTATAGAGGGCCCAGCCAGTGTCCAGACCTTATGGAGGGGCCAAGCCAGTGTCCAGACCTTATAGAGGGGCCCAGCCAGTGTCCAGACCTTATGGAGGGGCCCAGCCAGTGTCCAGACCTTATGGAGGGGCCCAGCCAGTATCCAGACCTAACAGAGAGGCCCAGCCAGTGTCCAGACCTTATGGAAGGGGCCCAGCCAGTGTCCAGACCTTATAGAGGGGCCCAGCCAGTGTCCAGACCTTATGGAGGGGCCCAGCCAGTGTCCAGACCTTATGGAGGGGCCCAGTCCAGTGTCCAGACCTTATAGAGGGGCCCAGCCAGTGTCCAGACCTTATAGAGGGGCCCAGCCAGTGTCCAGACCTTATGGAGGGGCCCAGCCAGTATCCAGACCTTATAGAGGGGCCCAGCCAGTGTCCAGACCTTATGGAGGGGCCCAGCCAGTGTCCAGACCTTATGGAGGGGCCCAGTCAGTGTCCAGACCTTATAGAGGGGCCCCAGCCAGTGTCCAGACCTTATGGAGGGGCCCAGCCAGTGTCCAGACCTTATGGAGGGGCCCAGCCAGTATCCAGACCTTATAGAGGGGTTCAACCAGTGTCCAGACCTTATAGAGGGGCCCAGCCAGTGTCCAGACCTTATAGAGGGCCCAGCCAGTAGCCAGACCTTATGGAAA